>NC_142604.1:31443219-31665588 GCF_041222555.1 Hakea prostrata
CATAAATGGAGATTTGGCTCGAAACTGATCTTCCAGTGCTCTAATCGATCCGAAACTTGGAGGGCATGATTATGACAATATGAGGACAATACACATTAAATATTATCATGATCCAACGGTTCAATTGTGGATACCCAAATTGAAACCCTATGTTCTATATGCTAAACATCAAGTATTGAATTGGAATTGATTGCAATTGCAAGAAATGATGGGGAATCAATTAAGGGTATGATAAGAACTAATTTACAATCATGACTCCATAGTAAATCAGACCTAGCATACATCTAAACATCAGATTTGAATCAAAGAATAGATTGAAATGAAAGGAATCATGGAATTGCAATGTAAGCAATCATAAATGAAGGATATCATAGCAAGAATGAAGTGAGATTAATGGAATTGAAAGGGGAAGCTCATGGCCAAGTGTTTGCAAGGTTGCAGCACTTCAGCCATGGTCCCAAGAGTAGTAATTAATAGGATATTGAGTAGATTAGAAGAAGAGGAAGAGAATCCATACCTTGAAGAAGTGATTGAGATGGAATGCCAATGATTAGAGCCAATAGTCTTCACAAACACCAAGAGATGGCCTAGGGAATGTCACTCCTTGTTCTCTAGAGTGCCAATGATTAGTGTAAACCTTCATTCACGAGTTCCAAAAAGGTAGGGTCAAAATAGTCAAGATTTTTTTTTTATTTTTCGAAGTTAACAACTGCTGGTCAACTGGCTGGTCTACTGGTCAATCGACCAAGGCTGACAACAACCTTAGAATGTGGATTTGGAAGGCCAGACTGATCCGAATTGAGTTGGGTTTTCTCCTACAAGTCAATCAACAAGTCTAGTTTCAATAAATACTTTTGGATTGAGCATGGGAGTTCATTAGGTCCACCAAATAAGCTTATCTTCTTCAGGCTACAGATTCAAAACAATCACTGACAATGCATCCAAGTATGGAGCACCATTAACCATAACCATGGATTTCGGGTCAAACACCATGTCTTCCATAAAGAGTGCCCACAAGGACAACTTCCATCTTTCCGGAACATGGATCTACACTAAAGGAAGATCGTACATGACTTCCTAAGGCTTTCAAGGTAATAACACTGAAATCAAGGTCCAACTTTAGGGTCTAACATCAAACAAGTCTTTCTTCACCCAAAACAAATAGGGTGTCCTAGCTAGGTTTGGGCTGGATTTCACATTATTGGTCATCCACAAATGGTAAACGGGAAGCTCTCACGTCCTCTCACGGGTTGGTTACTGGTCTTGAGCTCCTGTGAGCCCAAGTCTATCCATTTGCAACCCTACAAATAAATGGCCTCTCAAAAGTATCCACAATGTGATTCCTGTCCTCTCACGGATTGGTTATCGGTCTTGAGCACCCATGATTCCCCATTGCTACCACAAGTCGTTCGGTCTCAATACCCTTCCGATTTGGGTCTGATATAACGGGGACAGCCTAGCCAAACACTGCTAGACAGCCCTAGGTATGACAACCAATAGTTCAAGAAGGTGTCAATGGGCAACCCCGGAAACATCCCATACTATTTCCGTTGATGTCCAAGAACAAAAGTGTCAAAAGGACACGTCTCAATCCCAAACCATACCTAATCAGTCACATTCTCAAATCAGTCATATCATACACACTTCAGTAATTCATTTTATAAAAAGTATACAATGACATGATCAATCTCATATACAACTGACAATAAAAGAAATCCATAAACAAAAGAACACATATGTGTAATGCTACCGTATTTGAAGTACTTGCATCAGTAGTATAACACAAAAGAATACATTTATGGTAATGAATCCAAATATAGAAACTAGATTCACGCAATCTATGTAATTATAGAAGTAATTGTCCTTACCTTATGTAGCTTCGAAGAATATCTCAAGAATCAAGGAGAATGGTTCCAAACTTAGTAAGAAGATCCTAAACAATCATAGATACCTTATTAGAAAAGAGATCTAAGAGATAGAAGGTCAAACCATTCAAAACAGACCAAATACAAAGCTACTGACTTGCTTGGTCGATTGGTTGGTCTACTGACCCAGTCGACCAAGCAATCGACCAACTAAGTCAGTAAGAGGCAGAATTGATGTTTCTGATCTGAAACTTGATTTTCATGATCCGAAACATCACCAATCTTGGAGGAGATTACTACAACATTATTCTAACACTAAAGGGTAAGTCTAAACACTAACATTGATCAAAACATAAAGGTACTAAATAGGAAACAAAACTTTCCATAAAAGTAACAATTAGGGTTTTCGATGAAAACATAGTATGATCATGAAAGGAGAACCAAAGATGAAGGGATTCTCATTCTAGTAAAGAAATAATAGAGATCATACACTAATCTACAAAGAAAACATATCTAATCATACTTAAGAATCGAATCAAAGATTGAATAAAAAAGAAGAGGATCATAGCTTTATGAAAAACTTGCAAGATTAAGGTTAAGATCACTATGATGATCATAAAACCTTAAGAATAATAAGAGATTAGTGAAGAGATGGTTGCTAACAGAGGATGCAAAATCATCTTCACTGTCTCAAACAATAAGGAATAGAAAATCAGAGATGAAGAAGAAGATGAGAGAATAAACAAACCTTAGATGCAAGAAGAAGAAGGATTGCTTGAGTTCTTGCAAGAATCTCACCAAGAATGCAGAGGAGAGGGTTGGAAATGAGTCTTCACACGTCTCAGAGGGCTTAGGAGGCAGAGGAGACGAATTAAACTCGTAGACATCAATATATAGAGCAACCAAGACCTAAACAGCAAAATAGATCTGATTGGTCGATTGGTTGGTTGATTGGCCCAATCGACCAATCAATCGACCAAGCATGACAACAAGGCCAAGATAGGGATTTGAAGGTCCAAACCAAAACCAAACTTAAGGAGCTTCTCCACACACCTCATATGACTTACCTAGTATGTAGAAATGTCACATCCACCCAGCCGGTACCCTACTTGGCATACCCGAGTGTGTGATCCACAGCCCCGAAGATCAAGTATCGAGGTAATCAACCTCCCACATAGACAATAACATAATCATGAACATAAATAATCAATGTACAAAGTATAAATGAGAGATCCAAATAAGGGAAGAATAAATCATATATCATCAGAGTACGAAAGACAATCGAAATGTCTAAATCATAAAGTAAAGTGAGGCGGAATCTCACTCTACAAACAGCAGAAAAGTAGATCGCAAGTCAAAAGAAGATTACAACTAGTTTTAAAGACAAGAAAGAAAGATATAATCAAACTAAGCTAGAGTCTATTCTACTTTATAAATAACGTCTTCATAAACATAGACTTCATCAATCACGCTCAGATGCTCCCACTCCACAGTAGGGCTAATCTTGGAACAAAGTATGAACACTCGAGGAATCCTCAACGTAATCTTCATAGTTGCCAACACCTTGCGTGAAGTACGCTTCTTCAGTTTGCGCTTCCTCATATTGACCTTCATAGTCATCAATACCTGTAGAGTAATCTAACAAAAGATATTGTACAAAAAGGAGTGAGTTTCAAAGAAACCCAATAAGGCAGTTAATCCATAATAACATAAATAGCAAGATTTCAAAGCAGAGTAAGATGCTATATGATATGAAACACATGATGCATTATGATTCTAACTCTATGTATGCTGGTTTCTATTGGCAGACATGCTTTAAGTCATAGCACTGTACTTCTTTAGGAAGGTCTCAATCACTCATCATCAGTTGGTAATGGGTCCGGCATCCCTCAAGACATTCCATGGCTGGGGTTTAGGTCACCGCTCTCTCACATCACCATTGCTCTAAGTACTGGAGCATGTCAGGGTCAAAGCCTAGCCAAATGCAAGTCTCCTACTTAGTTACATCAAGTCAGATCCAGATACGTCCATTCCTCGCCCTTGGCGATCCTTTCCGGTATCCTTCACACTAGAGTACTCATAGTCCCTGACTACAGACCCATCAACCCTACTGGTTATCCACATATGGTAAACGGGAAGCTCTCATGTCCCCTCACGGGTTGGTTACCGGTCTTGAGCGCCCATGAGCCCAAGTCTATCCATATGCAACCCTACCAATAAATGGCCTCTTTCGAGTATCCACAATGTGATTCCTGTCCTCTCACGGATTGGTTACCAGTCTTGAGCGCCCATGAATCCCCATTGCTACCACGGGTCGTTCGGTCTCAATACCCCTCCAATTAGGGTCTGACATAACAGGACATCCTAGCCAAACACTACTAGACATCCCTAGGTATGACAATCAATAGTTTAGGAAGGTGTCAAGGGGCATCTCCGGAAACATCCCATAATATTTCCGTAGTTGTCCAAGGATAGAAGTGTCAAAAGGACACCTCCCCTTTCCAAACCATACTTAATCATTCACAAACATAAATCCATCATATCACATATATGGTAACTTCTTATATGGAAAGAAATCAATAATAACATCCAACTTGTATATATAATGGTAAGTAAATCATACATGAATTAATTAGCATAAACAAGTAATGCTATTGTAATCAAGGTAGTTGCATCAGTAGTATATCAGTGTAAGAATCTATTTCAGGAAATAATTCAAAGAGATTCAAATATAGAAACTAAATCATGCAATCTATGTAATTAAGGAAATAACCATCCTTACCTTATATAACTTGCAAAGGATCTTGGGAATCAAGTAAGATCTTGTCTAAACTTGGAAAGAAAGTCCTAGACAAGTATATATAACATATTAAGAAAGATACCTAGAAGGAAAGAGATCAAATCATCCAAAACAGACCAAATATGAGGTTGCTGTCCTCATTGGTCGATTGATTGGTCTAATCCTCAGTCGACCAACAGAGACAGTGGCCTACAAAATCAGAGATTTTTGAATACAAAACCGAATTTGGTGGTTCAAAAGGGTACCAAACAAGAGGGAAAATACAAGGATAGTATGCTAGTATATAGAGGACTTCAAAACCCTAATAATATCAAGTCTTCAAGTTACAAATTAGGAAACAAAAACTTACCATAATTAGATCAATCATGGTTCTTGAAGAATTCATAGCAAAATCATGGACGAGAAACTATAGGATAATGGATCACTAATCCGATAAAGAATTCATGAAAATCTTGCATAGATCCTCTAGAAAAATAGATCTAAGACTAAAGAACATCAATCTAAATAAGGAAAGAGAATAGATACATGTTTTCCTTCAAAAGCGAGTGATGATCTTGATGAAAATCATCCACCAAGCTTTAGATCCATAGGAAAAGAGAGGGAATGAGTAAAGTGATAGTTGGAATAGAGATGCAACAACAACTCTACTATCCTCAAACAGAAAAGGAAAGAAAAGTAATGGAGAATCAAAGACGAAACATAGAAGAGGATGATCACATACCTTTTTTGTGTAAATGTAAGAGATTTGACGAAGATCCGTCAAGAAAATCACCAAGGATGCAAAGGAGATGACTTGCAGAGGGCTCTGGTTCGTTCCAAGGAGTTTGGAGGCTGAAAATAAGAAGTAGACTCGAGATTGGACTTAAATAGAGCAAGCAAAGACCTAATCAGCAAATCAGATCTCATTGGTCGATTGATTGGTTGACTGGCCCAGTCGACCAAGCAAGACAGCAAGTCTAAAACAGGGAATTGAAGGCTCAGATCAAATCCAAACAGGAAGGGGTTTTGCACACACACACCAAGTGACTTACCTAGTATGTAGAAATGCCTTCGAACCAAGTCAGAGAGTACTCCAAGTCCATCAACTAATTCCTTCTTCATCAGGGTGCAGTTTCCATAAATGGAACACTATCATCAACACTCATGGATTTTAAGCCAAACACCAAGTCTTCCACTGGGATGGCCCATAGTTGACTTCTTACCTTACTTCGGGTTGTCGGACCTACAAACAACAGGGTTTCCGGGTCAAGGTTAGGGCTGGGTTTCACAAGAAAGGCCTTCGAACCAAGTCAATTAATACTCCAAGTCCATCAACTAAACTCATCTTCAACTAGGTGCAGTTTCCTTTTCAGTTTTGAACAAGTTTTCATATATGGAACACCATCATCAATTTCCAAGGATTCTAGGTCAAACACAAAGTCTTCCACTAAGATGGCCCATAGTTGACTTCTTCCTTTACTTCGGGTCATCGTACCTACAAACAACAGGGTTTTTGGGTCAAGGTCAGGGTTAGGATAGGGCTGGATTTCACAGTTTTCCTCATGCAATTCAGCATAGAGATCAAAGCATAAAGCAAAATCATCTTGCAAACCATCAATCTCAAAATATAGTTCTTTTTCCTTCAATTTTGCAGCTTCTAATCTCCTCTTTGAGATATTTAAGTTGTTTTTAAGATCCTGTGTCTCATCAATCAATTCAAAATTATATTTGATCAAATTCTGATTCTCTAGGGAAAGAACTTTGTCCCTTTCCCAAACTTCAGAAAAAGTATTAAAAGTGGCACCAAAACATCTGTAAACAAGTCAACAAGGTCAGTGGAGAAGGTTAATCATGGAGGTTGGAAGAGAAGGTTAACTATAAATTTAAATGAGGAAAATAGATTTCTCACCCCCAAGCGTAAGAATAAAAGCCGAAATCACCCATGGCAGCAATTTCACTTTTGTCACGAGGAATCCTACCCTTGGTTCCCCATTCACGAGCAACTTCCCAGTTCCAGTTGGCAGTATGATTCTCTTTCAAATTCCAAGAGAGCTTGAAGTGATCTCAAAAGTCAGCAACACTCCGGGTGTCTTTAGGCAGGGCAGGATCAACTGAGTGATCAACTACAACATTAAGTGCTTCATGGTGATTGGGTGCTATTACAACATCATTAGAGGCGACCTGAAGGTCAATGACTTCAACAACGGGATTTTCTTGACTATTAGTCCCAGCATAAGGCAAAATGTGAGGCTCAATCTGCATATCTAGATATGGGGAAATGATATTTAAAACAACATCTTGAGCAATATCTGGAATAACATCTAGTGCAACATTTGGTACAACATGCAAAGCAAGGGGAACAATGTCCAAAACAGGGGGGTCAATATCAAAAACATTTTCATTAGGAACTTTCTCCAAAGCATGGTCAAGAATGATAGGTGATTGGTCAAGATTATCCTTGTCAAATAATTGATCCACTATTTGTTCAATAATCTCACCTGCAGCATGAGAAGCAATTTCTTTAGCCATTTGCTTGAACTAGTTAATCAGATGATCAGAAAAATCCTTACCTTTTGTTCCTGATTTAGCATTTTCTTCAAAATAAGTATGGTTTTCACCAGCAGAAGGATGAACTAGAAACGGAAGAGTGGAGACCTTATGTCCAGAGGGCTGGTGTGAAATCCAGCCCAAACCTAGCCAGGACACCCTATCTGTTTTGGGTAAAGAAGGGTTAGTTTAAATTTTACACCTTAAATTTGAACCTTGATTTCAGTGTTATTATCTTTGAAAGCCTTAGGAAGTCATGCCAGACCTTTCCCTTAGGGTAGATCTGTAATGTCCGACCTTATCCTAACCTTGACCCAGCTCAGAATCTGTTATGTTTGTAGGTCCGAAGACCCGAAGTGGGGGAATAAGAGACTTGTAGACCCTTTTGGTTGATGATTTGGTGTCGGAGCCCAAGCCCATGGACATTGACGATGATGCCCCTCACTTGAGAGCATTGTCAGTGTTAGTTTTGAATCTGCGCACCGAACAGGGGTGAATTAGTTGAAATACCTAATGAACTCCTGTGCTCAATCCGAAGGTATTTCCCAAAATTAGACTTCTTTATGGACTTGTAGGAGAAAACCCCACTCAATTTGACCCCATATAACCCTCCAAATCCCTGTCCGAAGTTGCTGAACTATGTATGGCAAATCCTGCTTGCACATCTTAGAAGGTGAGATTAGTTGGTGGACCTAATGAACTCCCATTCTTGATCTGAAAGTACTTCTGGAAACTAGACTTCTTTATTGACTAGTAGAAGAAAACCTCACTCAATTTGACCTTGTATAGCCCTCGAAATCCCTGTTTGAACCTTGCTATTCTGCTTGGTCGACTGATTGGTCGACTGGACCACTCGACCAAGCACTCGACCAATGGATTGTTAAATCCGAGAAAAACTAATGTTTAGGGTTTTTCACTTACATTTAAACCCTACTTTGAGTTTCTTAGTTAAGGCTGCCTCCTAACCACTTTTTGAACGTGAGAACACCTCTCCGAATCTCTCTCTGGTGATTTCAAAGATTCCTCTGCAGATCTGAAGCCTCTCATCTCTGATCTGACAATTCAAGGTTAGTATCTCTTCTAAATTTCTAATTATTCTTTCTTCGTTCTTGTTCTTGATTGAGATCAGGAAGAAGATGCTGCAATCTTGCAACCATCTATTCCATGATCTCATTCCATCCTTTGAGATCTATGATCATCGTCATGATCTCAACCCTAGCCAAATAAATTTCTTGAAACCCTAACCCTTGTATGATTTCTGGAAAACTTTGGTGACCTCCCATGCGAGGGAAAACCTCATGGATAATGTTTCTATTAACTTAAACTAGAATTTCTATGATTTCTTGTTAGTTTCTTGATAACAATCATTCCTTTTCATCCGGTGATCTTAACCTGTTCATGTGAGCCAAAAGGGTGAAACCCTAGCCAATTAATTCTTGAAACCCTACCCTTGTATGATCTCTCTGGAAACCTTTTGGTAACCTCCCATGTGAGGGAAACCTCATGGGTCATATTTATGTTAATCTAAATTTGATCTTCTATGATTTTCTTGTTTAATTGGCCAATCATTAATTCCCTTACATTCTGTGATCTCAACCTTTTCATGGGAGCCATAAAGGTTGAAACCCTAATTTCTTGGGTTAAATCAAGAACCCATCTTTTGACCATGACTTGATGATTTTATCTTCCCATAATGTTCTATTAACCTAAACAAGATTTTCTATGATTTTCTTATTATGTTCTTGATTGCAATCATTCCCTTTCTTCCTGTGATCATAACCTTTTCATGGGAGCCATAAAGGTTGAAACCCTAATTTCTTGGGTTAAATCAAGAACCCATCTTTTGACCATGACTTGATGATTTTATCTTCCCATAATGTTTCTATTAACCTAAACAAGATTTTCTATGATTTTCTTATTATGTTCTTGATTGCAATCATTCCCTTTCTTCCTGTGATCATAACCTTTTCCTGCTAGCCATAAAGGTTGAAACCCTATTTCTTGGGTATATGTTATTGACCCTGTTAATAGCCAATCAATGTGTTTTCTTTACTAAATTGTAACCTATCATCATCTAAATTCCTTATCCTTGATCATACTGTATTTTCTTCATGATCCTTGATTTAACCTAATTGGGTTAACTTTTCGGTTCCAAGGTTGTATCTTGGAAACTCGATTTGGTGGGTGGTTTGATGTCCTCTACATACTAGGATACTACCATTGTAGATTCCCCCTTATTTTGTACCCTTTTGAACCACCAAAATCGGTTTCTTATTCTAAAAATTTGGATTCTTGAAGGCCACTATCTCTGTTGGTCGACTCATTGGTCGACTGGGGCAGTAGACCAATCAATTGACCAATGAGGACAGCAACCTCATTCTTGGTCTATTTTGATTGATTTGATATCTTTCCTTCTATGTATCTTTCGTAACATGTTGTATACACTTGTTTAAGACTTTCTTCTCAGGTTTAGTCAAGGTCTTACTTGATTCCCTAAGTTCCTTTTCGAGTTAGAAGGTAAGGACAGTTATTTCCTTAATTACATAGATCGCATGCTTTCTGGTTTCTACCTTATGAAACTATGAGTTTACCTACTATTGTTATACTTTATATTTCTGATTTTCTACTGTGAGAACAATAGCACTTGCTTATGTTTCTTTTATTATTTAGCTTATATGAATTGCTTATTTCTATATTATTTAAATGATTAGATCATGACTTTATATTCTCTTTTATATGATGAACTGTTGATTGTGTATGTCATGACTGATCTGAATGTGTTTGATTAGGTATGATTTGGGATTGGGAGGTGTCCTTTTGACACTTCTGTCCTTGGACATTATCGGAAATAGTATGGGATGTTTCTGGGGATGCCCATCGACGCTTTCCCGAATCATTGATTGTCATACCTAGGGCTGTCTAGCAGTGTTTGGCTAGGATGTCCCCCGTTATATCAGACCCGATTCGGAAGGGTATTGAGACCGAACGACCCATGGCAGCAATGGGGATTCATGGGCGCTCAAGACCGGTAACCAACCAGTGAGAGGACGGGAATCACATTGTGGGGGCCATTTATTGGAGGGTTGCATATGGCTAGACTTGGGCTCATGGGCACTCAAGACCGGTGAAATGATCCGTGAGGGGACATGAGAGCTTCCCGTTTACCATATGTGGATAACCAATAGGGTTGATGAGTCTGTAGTCCGGGACTATTCGGACTCTAGTGGAAAGGATACCGGAAAGGATTGCCCGGGGCGAAGAATGGAGGTATCTGGGCCTGAGTTGATGTAACTGAGTAGATGACTTGCATTGGGCTAGGCTTTACCCTGACATGCGCCGGTACTTATGCCAAATGGTTGTGAGAGAGAGTGTTGACTTAACCCCTTGCCATGGTTTGTCCTGAGGGATGCCGGACCCACTACCAACAGGAGCCATATGCGTGACCTACCTAAAGAAGTACAGTGCTATGACTTAAAGCATGTCTGCCAATAGAGACCAACATACATAGAGTTTAGATGCATACATACATTATCTGTTTCATATTGCATTGCATCTTGTTATGTTCTGCCACATGTAATTTATGTTGTTATGGATTAACTTGCCTTACTGAGTTTCTTTCGAAACTCATTCCTTTTTTTGTACAATCTGTTGTTAGACTTCTCTACAGGTTCGGATTTCTTTGACGGTACACATGAGGAACCACAAGGTGAAGAAGATGAAGACTGAAGAGCAAGAAGAGCTAACTGAAGATGTGGATTAGATTTCTTTTGTTTCTTCTAGACTTATCTTTTACTTTACTTATATTAGCTTAGAGCTTTACTTGGATTTCGATCTACCTTCCGCATGTGTTTGTAGGGTATATTTCCGCTATACTCTACAGTTGTCTTTTGATTTGGTATCTTGTTATTCCACACTCTAAAATTCTATGGTGATCCTTCTGAGATCCTTTCTTGACTTTTATTATAAATTACTTGAACATTATGATTTGTTCTTGCTTTTGATTATGTTATTGTGCGAAATGGATATGATCGTTCCTAAACTTGATCTTTTGGGCTGTGGATCACTCCCTCGGGTATGCCAGTTAGGGTACCGGCTGGGGGGATGTGAAAGCTGGACTAACTCAGCTACCCCCCCTCGTATTCCTCTTCTCGACTTCAGGACTCTCCTTGGAGGAAGGTGACATTAAAACTTTCTTACTTCTACTTTTCTTAGTAACAGTTAGTTCCTAACCTGAAGAGGGACCCATGGACCAAAGTTTTCTCCTCAAAGTCCTGGTTTTTCTTGCCTTGAACGCAAGATCCTCATTAGCTACCAACTTGGTAATTTCAACGTCAACATCTTCACCACCAATAGTTTCTTTCTCAGCTTGTTCCTTTTCTTCCACAGATTTCTTTTTTACACTCCTGGCCTTTCTTTTCTTCAATTTGGATTGATCAGACTCTTCACCAGAACTATTGTCATTGACTTCTTTATCTTGAGAGCATCTCTCTTTTCTCTTTCCCTTTTTGGACACAGTCTCAATTTCTTTTTTGGCATGAACATCTTCTTGAATTTCAGCACGGCTGGGTGCTTTCCAAATCCCAACTCTTGAAGGAAATATTAAATCAAAATGGAGAATAAGAAGAGAGGTATATATATAGATAACAAGAGGGAAGAAAGAGGATATACCTGGCAAAAGGCCGTGATGGGCCAACCCATCATCAGTTCTGAAATCGCTTACATTGATTTGATCTCCAAAGGGAAGTAAATTCTAGGTTTTTTGGTCATATTTATCAAGGGAAGGCCGTTGATTGAAAGGAGCTACAGATTCAGGGGTATGCAAACACCAGTGAGAGTGATAGTTCGAAAAATGAATGGCACAAAAGAAGTATTTTTGCCTTCAGTCTTTGTTGTCATGCGGAATGGATGAGTCGGCAAAGATAGGGCTGCCACTTAATTCAGTGCTAACGCTAGTTCTCCTTGAATAATAGAGAAAACCGCACTCACTTCCAACTTTCAATGTGTAGTAATTCCTGAAAATATCAACAGGGGGATTGCGTCCCATTTTCTGAACAAAAGCAAAAAAATAGTAGACAACTCTCCAACTATTCAGAGTTAGTTGGCATGGACAAATTCAGTAATAATCAATGAGAGACTTAACCAAAGGAATCAGAGGGATTCTGAACCCGGCTTCAAGGTGGCCGATGTAAACGGCATAACCCCAGGGTCAATCAAATAAGCACAATTAGAAGGTTCGGGGTCCAAGCTTTAACTTTAGTGGGAAAACAATAATCTCGCAATTAGGAGGACAATTTGGATTTCTTGACTTTAGAAGGGTATCATTCTGGCCCAGCAGTTTTTCGATTCTTTTCTTCAACCTCAACATCTACAAGATGGTAGGGGACTATCACCTCATCATGAGCATAAGGCACAGGTTCCCAGTATAACGGAAGAGTTTGATCGAAAAGAAGGATTGGCTAAGACTTTTTGTCACATCCTCCCAGCCGGTACCCTATCTGGCATACCCGAGAGTGTGATCCACAGCCCGAAGATCAGGTATCGAGTAATCAACCTCCCACATAAACAATAACATAATCATGAACAATCATAATAAAAGTGCGGAAGATAAACCATAGATCCAATAAGGAAAGAATGAATCATAAATAAATCAGAATACTAGATATAATCAGAGTGTCAAACAGATAAGTAAAGTGAGGCAAAAATCCCACTCTACAACCAGCGGAAAAGTAGCTCTAAAAGATAATAAACTAGACAAAATCTAATCCCAGTAGCAAGTACAATGGGTAACTAAATTGTTCTCCACTTTATAGACAACATCCTTATAAGTGTAAATCTCATAAATGGCACAAGGACGCTTCCACTCAATGGTCGGACTAAGCATCGTACGGAGCATAACCACTCGTGGAATCTTCAGTGTAATTGTGGTAACCGCAATCACCTTCCTGGAGATATGCCTCTTCGCCTTGCGCTTCTTCATAGGAACCGTCATAGTACTCAGTACCTGCAGGATAGTCTAACAAACATTGTACAATAAAGGAATGAGTTTCAAAGAAACTCGGTAAGGCAGTTAAATCCATAATATCATAAATGGCAAGATTTCAGAACAAACATAAATGCAATATGATATGAGACAAGCAATGAATGAATGAATCTAACTCTATATATACTGGTCTCTATTGGTAGACATGCTTTAAGTCATAGCACCGTACTTCTTTAGGAAGGTCTCAATCACTCATCATCAGTTGGTAATGGGTCCGGCATCCCTCGGGACATTCCATGGCTGGGGGTTAAGTCACCACTCTCTCACATCACCATTGGTCTAAGTACCGGCGCATGTCAGGGAAAAACCTAGCCAAATGCAAGTCTTCTACTTAGTTACGTCAAGTCAGATCCAGATACGTCCATTCCTCGTCCCTGACGATCCTTTCCGGTATCCTTCACACTAGAGTCCTCATAGTCCCTGACTACGGACTCATCAACCCTATTGATCATCCACATATGGTAAACGGGAAGCTCTCACGTCCTCTCATGGGTTGGTTACCGGTCTTAAGCGCCCGTGAGCCCAAGTCTAACCATATGCAATCCTACCAATAAATGGCCCCCACAATGTGATTCCTGTCCTCTCACGGGTTGGTTACCGGTCTTGAGCGCCCATGAATCCCCATTGCTACCACGGGTCTTTCGGTCTCAATACCCCTCCGATTAGGGTCTGACATAACGGGACATCCTAGCCAAACACTACTAGATAGTCCTAGATATGTCATCCAACAGTTTAGGAAGGTGTCCAGAGGGCATCTCCGGAAACATCCCATAATATTCCCGTAGTAGTCCAAGGACAGAAGTGTCAAAAGGACACCTCTCCTTTCCAAACCATACTTAAGCATACACATGCATCAATTCATATCATCACATATATGGTAACTTCATATATGGAAAGAAATCAATAATTACAATCAACTTGTATATAATTGGTAAGTAAATTATACATGAATCAATTCAATATGAATAAGTAATGCTACTGTAATCAAAGTTATGCAACAGTAGTATATCGTTGTAAGAATCTAATTTAGGAAACATATCAATGATATTCAAATATAGAAACTAAATTCATGATATCTATGTAATTAAGGAAATAACCATCCTTACCTTTTATAACTCGCAAAGGAATCCTAAGAAATCAAGTAAGATCTTGGCAAACTTGAGAAGAAGGTCCTAAACAAGTGTATACAACATATTAGGAAAGATCCCTAACAGAAAAGATACCAAAACATCCAACACGAGACCAATTCTGGAGTTGCTTTGTACTCATTGGTCGAGTGGATTGGTCGACTGGTCCGATCGACCAATCAGTCGACCAATGCGAGACGATAGCTAAAAAAAAACAGAGTTTTAAGATATGAAATCCGAATTTGGTGGTTCAAAAGGGTACTAATCAAGGGGTAAACTACATCAGTAGTATTCTAACATATAGGGGACCTCAAAACACTAATCAAATCAAGCCATCAAGATCCAAATTAGGAAACAAAAAGTTACCATAATTAGATCAACCATGGATCTTGATGAATTCGAAATAGAAATCAAAGACAAGAACAATAGGAGGATGGATCATTGCTTCAGGTAAAGGTATCATGAAAAACATACTTAGATCTTCAAGGAAATAGGCTTAAAAGCATAAATCTAAATAAGGAAACAAAACCTACCATATATGTAACTACCATGATTCATGAAGAACACATAGTATGGTAGAAGAGAACAACTAGAGATTGATAGATCATGGATCATGAAAAGAAAACACAGCAATTAACTACTAACATGATCAATATAGAAGATCCAAGGAGATCAGAATTCAAATCAGAAGTTTAACAAAGATTAGATCATGGTTTGATCATGATTCCTTCAAAAGCTTGCAATGATCATGGTTAAGATCATTGTTCTAGCCTCTAATCCTTAGGATGATCATGAGAGACAAGTCCAGAGATGTTTGCAACAGAGAATGCAGCATCTCCTCTACTGTCTCAACTCAAAAAGGAAAGAAAATAAGAGATAGAGGAGAAGAAGAGAGTGTAGACATACCTTTTGATGAAAAAGGAAGAGTTTCAACGAAGATCCGTCAAGAAAATCACCAAGGATGCAAGGGAGATGACTTGCAGAGGTCTTTGGTTCGTTCCAAAGAGTTTGGAGGCAGCAAATACGAAGTGGACTCGAGATTGGACTTAAATAGAGCAAGAAAAACCTAATTGTCAAAGACAGCACTCATTGGTCGAGTGGATTGGTCGACTGGTCCAGTCGACCAATGCTGACAGCAATTCCAAAACAGGGAATTGAAGACCCAAATCAAATCCAATCCTAAAGGGGTTTTGCACACATGTCAAGTGACTTACCTAATAGGTAGAAATGCCTTCAAACCAAGATAGAGAGCACTCCAAGTCCATCAACTAATCCGATCTTCATCAAGATTCAGTTTCCATAAATAGAACTTCATCATCAACTTTCATGGATTCAAAGCCAGACACCAAGTCCTCTACTGGGATGGCCCAAAGCTGACTTCTTACTTTACTTCGGGTCATCGGACCTACATATAACAAGGTTTCCGGGTCAAGGTTAGGGCTGGGTTTTACACTTTTTCAAACCAATCTTTGAAGGAGGCCCAGCCTCAGCCAAAGAACTGGGACTAGAAGGATTGGTGGGGGGACCCATGAAGAAGAAAAGAAAAAGATAAAGGTTCGAGTATTATTCAACTGAGTGATAAAACAAGTTGCAGACAACTAAGGAAAGAAAAAAGGAAGTCGAAGGAAAGATGGAAAGAAAAGTGGTGATGAAGGACGAGTAAATATAGGGAGTAGGTTGACATGATTGAAAACTCTTGAAATTTGGAGGGAAGTATACGATGATTCAAATCAATAGCTGTGACTGATCTGAATTGACATCTAAGGTTAATCCGTGAAACCCAGCCCTAACCTTGACCCGGAAACCCTGTTGTTTGTAGGTCCAATGACCCGATGTAAAGGAAGAAGTCAACTATGGGCCATCTCAGTGGAAGACTTGGTGTTTGACCTAGAATCCATGGAAGTTGATGACGGTGTTCCAATTATGGAAACTTGCTCAGAACTAAAAAGGAAATTGCACCTGATTGAAGATGAGATTAGTTGAAAGACTTGGAGTATTATTTGACTTGGTTCGAAGGCATTTCTACACCCTACGTAAGTCATTTGAGGTGTGTGTTGAAGCTCTTTAAGTTTGGTGTTCATTTGATCCTTCAAATCCCAACTTTGTCCTTGCTGTCATGCTTGGTCAATTGCTTGGTCAATTGGGCCAATCGACCAATGAGATCAATTTCTTTGCACCCTAGGTTGGATTCTTGCAAGAACTCCTACATTTCTCTTTTTCTTGCATCAAAAGGTATGTCTACACTCTCTTCTCTTCCCCATCTCTATTTTCTTTTCTTTTTGGACTAAGACAGTAGAGTAGATGATGCATCCTCTGTTGCAAACATCTCTCCACTCATCTCTCATGGTTTCCTAAGGATTGATGGCTAATATAATGATCTTAATCACGATCATTGCAAGCTTTTGAAGTAACCATGATCTTCTCTTTAATCTTCTTCTTTGATTCATCTCCTGATTCGAATTCTTATATTCTTAGATCTATTTTCTTGATTAGATTAGTGTACAATATCTATGTTCTCTTTACTAGATTAGTAATCTATCAATCTCTAGTTCTCCCTTCATGATCATACCATGTTTTCTTCAAAAACCCTGACTGTTACTTTTATGGTAAGTTTTGTTTCCTTATTTGTATCTTTAGGTTTTGATCAATGATAGTGTTAGACTTGTTCTTTAGTACTAGTACACTGTCATTGTAATTCCCTTTTTGTATGGTGGTGTTTTGGATCGCAAAATTATGTTTTCGGAGCAGAAACCTCTTTTTTTGTCTATTACTGACTCAGTTGGTCGACTGACTGGTCAACTGGGTCAGCAAACCAATCAATCGACCAATGAAGATAGTAGCTCTTTTCTTGGTCTGTTCAGATTCATTTGATCTTCTGCCTTTTAGACTTCTTTCCTAATAAGGTATGCATACTTGTTTAGGATCTTCTGGCCAAGTTTAGAAAGATTCTCCTTGATTCTTGGGATTCTCTTCAAAGTTATATAAGGTAAAGATGGTTACTTCTATAATTACATAGATTGTGTGATCTTAGTTTCTATATTAGAATCATTCGGATTTGTTACCATAAATAGATTTTTTATGGATACACTACTGATGCACTTACTTCAAGTACAATAGCATTACTTACTTGCATTCTTTAGTTTATGAATGTCTTTTATCGTCAATTGTATATGAGATGGATCATGTTATTGTATACTTTCTATATGAGGAATTACTAGAATTGTGTATGATATGATTGACTGGTGATTGTGACTGATTAGGTATGGTTCGGGATGGAGATGTGTCCTTTTGACACTTCTGTCCTTGGACATCAACGGAAATATTATGGGATGTTTCCGGGGGTGCCCATTGACACCTTCCTGAATTGTTGGTTGTCATACCTAGGGCTGTCTAGCAGTGTTTGGCTAGGATGTCCCCGTTGTATCATACCCTAATCGGAAGGGTATTGAGACCAAACAACCCGTGGTAGTAATGGGGATTTGTGGGCGCTCAAGACCGGTAACAAATCCGTGAGAGGACATGAATCACATTGCGGTTACCCTTTTGGAGCCATTTATTGGTAGGGTTGCAAATGGCTAGACTTGGGCTCACGGGCGCTCAAGACCGGTAACCAACCCGTGAGAGGATGTGAGAGCTTCCCGTTAACCATTTGTGGATGACCAATAGGGTTGATGAGTCCGTAGTCTGGGTGTCACATCCCCCCAGCCGGTACCCTAACTGGAATACCCGGGAGTGTGATCCACAGCCCCGAAGATCAAGTATCGAGGAAATCATCCCCACATATACAATAACATAATCATAAACAGGAAATAATCAAGGTTTAAATATTATAAACAAAAGATTTAAAATCAAGAAATGAATAATCAATATAATCAAAGTGCGGAAAATGATACCAGATCCGAAGATATCAAAAGAAGTAGAGAGAGGCGGAAACTCACTCCACAGCTACAGCGGAACGTAGTATGTAAGTCTAAAAGGAATTACAACTGAAACAAAAGAAAATAAGAAAGACAAACTAATTTAAGAGTTTTCTATCCTATAGATGACATCTTCAAAATAGTGGACTTCATCAGTCCAACAAAGATACTCCAACTCCAAATTACGACTAATTGTAGTACGCAACTTGATCGCTCGAGGGATCATCAGTGTAATCTTGATTGTCGCCAACACCTTGTGTGTAGTACGCTTCATCGGTTTGCACTTCATCGTACTGTCCGTATAGTAGTCAGTACCTGTAGAATAGTCTAACAAAAGATTGTACAAAAAGGAATCAGTTTCGGAAGAAACTCAGTAAGACAAGTTAACTCATAACAAGATGCAATGCAATATGAAACAGATAATGTATGTATGCATCTAGACTCTATGTATGCTGGTCTCTATTGGCAGACATGCTTTAAGTCATAGCACCATACTTCTTTGGGTCGTCAGTCACTCCCCCTCAGCCATCCTAGCATCTTGGGTCTGCAGGGGTAATTGGGTAAAGTCCTCATCAAACCATGGTAGGGGACTTGGTCACCACTCTCTCACATCACCATTGGTCTAAGTACTGGCGCATGTCAGGGTAAAACCTAGCCCAATGCAAGTCATCTACTCAGTCACATCAACTTAGTTCCAGATACGTCCATTCCTCGTCCCTGACGATCCTTTCCGGTATCCTTCGCACTAGAGTCCTAATAGTCTCAGACTACGGACTCATCAACCCTATTGGTTATCCACATATGGTAAATGGGAAGCTCTCATGTCCTCTCACGGGTTGGTTACCGATCTTGAGCGCCCATGAGCCCAAGTCTAGCCATATGCAACCCTCCAATAAATGGCCCCCACAATATGATTCCTGTCCTCTCACGGCTTGGTTACCGGTCTTGAGCACCCGTGAATCACATTGCTACCACGGGTCGTTCGGTCTCAATACCCTTCTGATTAGGGTCTGATATAACGGGTAGATCCTAGCCAAACACTGCTAGACAACCCTAGGTATGACAACCAATGATTGGGGAAAGCATCGATGGGCATCTTCGGAGAACATCCCATACTATTCCCTCCGATGTCCAAGGACAGAAGCGTGAAAAGGACACTTCCCAATCCCAAACCATACTTAATCAAACACATTCTCAGATCAGTCATGACATACACAACCAACAATTCATCATATAAAAGAGAATGTAAAAGCATAATCTGATCAAGCAGTAATAAACATTTCATATACTTGAATAATGAAAAACAATACATAAACAAGTGCTACTGTACTTACAGTAGTACATCAGAAGTATAAAATATAAGAACAGTAAACAAACTCATTGTTTCATAAAGTAGAAATCAGAGAGTATGTGATCTATGTTATTATGAAATAACTGTCCTTACCTTGATTATCGCCGAAGATAATCCAAAGATCAAAGAGAGTAACTCCAAACTTGACAAATAGACTCCTAACAAGCATAGATACAACATTAGGAAAGATACCTAAAAGATTAGAGAGCAAACGAATCAAATCGGGCGAAAGATGAAGCTACTGACTCCTTGGGTCGAGTGCTTGGTCGAGTGGTCCAATCGACCAATCAGTTGACCAAGGCAGTCAGTACGGAAAAGTAAAAAATGATTTGGTCATAACTTCTTCGTTTGAAGTCGGATTGATCCGAAATTTGAAGGGGAACTTCCTAGGATGTATTAGAAAAATATAGGAAGGTAAAATCATCAAGTCATGGTCAAAATATGGGTTTTTGATTTGACCCAAGAACCAGGGTTTCAACCTTTATGGCTCCCATAAAAAGGTTATGATCACAGAATGAAAGGGAATGATTGCTATCAAGAAAATAACAAGAAATCATAGAAAATCTAGTTTAGATTAATAGAAACATTGCCCATGAGGTTTCCCTCGCATGGGAGGTTACCAAAGGTTTCCAGATAGATCATACAAGGGTTAGGGTTTCAAGAAATTAATCAGGCTAGGGTTAAGATCACGACGATAATCATAGATCTCAAAGAATAGAAGGAGATCACGAAGGGATGGTTGCAAGGATGCAGCATCTTCTTCCTGATCTCAATCAAGAATAAGATTAAAGAGAGAATAATAAAGATTCAGAAGAGATACTAACCTTGAATTGTCAGATCAGAGATGAGAGGCTTCAGATCTACAAAGGAGTCTTTGAAATCACCAGAGAGAGTTTCGGAGAGGTCTTCTCACGTTCAAAAAGTGTTTAGGAGGCAGCCGTAACAAAGAAACACGAAGTAGGGTTTAAATATAAGTGAAAAACCCTAAAATTGCATTTTCTCGGATTTAACAATCCTTTGGTCGAGTGCTTGGTCGAGTGGTCCAATCGACCAAGGCAGATAGTAAGGTTCAAACAGGGAATTGGAGGATCAAATGGGCTCTAAACCTTATGGGCTTTTGCACACACAACAAATGACATATCTAGTGTGTAGAAATACCTTCAAACCAAGTGAGATAACACTCCAAGTCCTTCAACTAATCTCATCTTCAAACAGGTGCAGTTTCCTTTCCAAATCTGCACAGACTTCCAAGTATGGAACTCCATCATCAACATCCATGGGTTCAGAGTCAAACACCATGTCTTCTACTGAGATGGCCCATAGTTGGCTTCTTCCTTTACTCCGGTCTTCGGACCTAAAAACAATCAAGTCACCGGGTCAAGGTCAGGGTTAGGTTAGGGCTGGGTTTCACACTGGGACTATGAGGACTCTAGTGTGAAGGATACCGAAAAGGATCCCGAGAGGGGAGGAATGGACATATCTGGATCTGACTTGATATAACTAAGTAGAAGACTTGCATCTGGCTAGGCTTAACCTTGACATGCACCAGTACTTAGACCAATGGTGATGTGAGAGAGCGGTGACCTATACCCCCAGCCATGGATTGTCCTGAGGGATGGAGGACCCACTACCAACCAGCGTTGTGAGATGAGACCTTCCTAAAGAAGTATTGTCACATCCTCCCAGCCGGTACCCTAACTGGTATACCCGAGAGTGTGATCCACAGTCCCGAAGATCAAGTAATGAGGAAATCATCCTCCCACATATACAGTTACATAATCATAAACAGGAAATAATTAGGGTTTAAAATATTATAACAAAAGATTAAAGCCAAGAAATGAATAATCAATATAATCAGAGTACAAAATGATACCAGATGTAATCACATCAAAAGACGTAGAGTGAGGCGGAAACTCACTCCACAAAATACAGCGGAACGCAGAATGTAAGTCTAAAAGAAATAATATCTAAAACAATGGAACTAAGAGAAATATCTAACATCAGGGTTTTCTATTCTATAAATAATGTCTTCAAAATAGTGGACTTCATCAATCCATTTGAGACGTTCCACGTATACGTTGTCTTTAATCGTAGTACGCATCTTAATCAACTGAGGGATCATCAGAGTAATCTTGATGGTTGCCAACACCTTGCGTGTAGTACGCTTCATCGGCTTGCGCTTCATCGAACTGTTCGCCATAGAAATCAGTACCTGTAGAATAGTCTAACAATGTACAAAAGGAATGAGTTTCGAAGAAACTCAGTAAGGTATTTAATCCATAACAACATAAATAACATGGAAGCAAACCATAACAAGATGCAATGCAATATGAAACAAGTAATGTATGTATGCATCTAAACTCTATGTATGCTGGTCTCTATGGCAGACATGCTTTAAGTCATAGCACCGTACTTCTTTGGGTAGGTCACGCATACGGCTCCAGTTGGTAGTGGGTCCGGGCATCCCTCTCGGACAAACCATGGTAGGGGGTTAAGTTAACACACACTCTCACAACCATTTGGCATAAGTACCGGCGCATGTCAGGGAAAAGCCTAGCCCAATGCAAGTCATCTAGTCAGTTACATCAAGTCGGGTCCAGATACTTCCATTCCTCCCCTCTCGGGATCCTTTCCGGTATCCTTTCCACTAGAGTCAGCGTATCCGACTCTCTCAAATACGGACTCATCAACCCTATTGGTTATCCACATATGGTAAACGGGATGCTCTCATGTCCTCTCACGGATATAACTCACCGGTCTCGAGCGCCCATGAGCCCAAGTCTAGCCATATGCAACCTTCCAATAAATGGCCCCCACAATGTGATTCCCGTCCTCTCACGGATATAACTCACCGGTCTTGAGTGCCCATGAATCCCCATTGCTACCACAGGTCGTTCGGTCTCAATACCCTTCCGAATCGGGTCTGATATAACAGGGGTACAACCTAACCAAACACTGCTAGACAGCCCTAGGTATGACAACCAATGATTCGGGAAAGTGTCGATGGGCAACCCCGAAACATCCCATACTATTTCCGATAATGTCCAAGGACAGAAGTGTCAAAAGGACACCTCCCAATCCCAAACCAAACTTAATCAAACACATTCTCAGATCAGTCATGACATACACAACCAGTAGTTCATCATATAAAAGAGAATGTAAAAGCAAAATCAGATTAAGCAGCAATAAGTAATTCATATAACATGAATAATGAAAAAGATGATATACACAAGTGCTATTGTTCTCACAGTAGGAGATCAGAATTAAAGTACAACAACAGTAGGTAATCTCATAGTTTCACAAAGTAGAAACCAGAGAACAAGTAATCTATGTAGTTAAGGAAATAACTGTCCTTACCTTCTAATTCGCAAAGAAACTTAGAGAATCAAGTAAGACCTTGACTAAACCTGAGAAAAGAGTCTTAAACAAGTGTATACTATGAGTTAGGAAAGATACATGGAAGGAAAGATTACAATTCAATCAAAACAGACCAAGAATGGGGTTCTTTGTACCCATTGGTCGATCGATTGGTCTACTTCCCCAGTCGACCAACAGAGACAGTAGCCTTCAAAAATCAGAATTTTTAGAATATGAATCCGAATTTGGTGGTTCAAAAGGGTACAAAATAAGGGGGAAACTTTAATGAAAACATCTAAGTCTATAGAGGACAACAAACCATTAATCAAATCAAGTTTCCAGGTCACAACTCAGGAACCAGAAAGTTAACCTAATTAGGTTAAACTTAGATTATGAAGGAAAAATATAATATGATCAAGGGTAAGGAAATAAAATTAATAGGTTACAATTCTAGTAAAGAAAATAAAGTGAGAGTCTTCTAACATGATCAAAATAGGGGCTCTTGATCTTACCCAAGAAATTAGGGTTTCACCCTTTTTGGTTCCCATGAAAAGGTTGAGAGTTCCGGATGAAGGGAGGTAAATTGTTAGGTCAATTACAACAAGAAGAATTAAAGAACATTGAATTTAGATCAACCTCCACATTACCCATGAGGTTTCTCTCACATGGGGGGTTTACAAAAAGGTTCTCCTGATGACCACACAAGGTTAGGGTTTCAAGGGTTAGGGTTTCCAGGATTCAATTGGCAAGGGTTGAGATCATGATGATGATCATGGATCTCAAGGAATATGATGAGATCATGGAATAGATGGTTGCAAGAGTGCAGCATCATCTTCCTGATCTCGATCAAGAACGGATTCAAGAAAAGAAAATCAGAGATAGAGAGGAAAGAGATCATACACATACCTTTGATGCAGGAGGATGAGGATTGCTTGAGCTCTTGCGAGATATCAACCAAGGATGCAAGGGAAGCGATTAGATTAGGATTCTAACTCGTTCCAGAGGCTTAGGAGGCAGATGAGGCGGAGTATTCCCGAGATTAGGCTTAAATAGAGTAGCCACGATTCAAATTTCAAAAACAGAATCAATTGGTCGATTGATTGGTCGACTGGTCCAGTCAACCAATGAGTCGACCAATCAGAACAGCAACTTCAAAACAGGGAATTGAAGGCTCAGATCAAGTCCAAACATCAAGGGGTTTTGCACACACCTAAAGTGACATACCTAGTAGGTAGAAATGCCTTCGAACCAATACAGGGAGCACTCCAAGTCCATCAACTAATCCAATCTTCATCAGTGTGCAGTTTCCATAGAAGGGACACTGACATCCACACTCAAGGATTCCACTCCAGCCATCAAGTCTTCAACTGAAATGGCCCAAAGTTGACTTCTTGCCTTACTTCGGGTTGCTGGACCTACAAACAACCAAGTTTCCCGGTCAGGGTTAGGGCTGGGTTTCACAAGTATGGTGCTATGACTTAAAGCATGTCTGCCAATAGAGACCAGCATACATAGAGTTAGATCCATGCTTATATTGTCTGTCTCATATTGTATTGCATTATGCTTTGCTTTATAATCTTGCCGTTTATGTTATTGTGGATTTAACCTGCCTTACTGAGTTTCTTTCGAAACTCACTCCTTTTGTACCATATCTTTTGTTAGAATTCTCTACAGGTTTGGAATACTATGACGGTACATACGAGGAAGCGCAGGGTGAAGAGGCATATTTCCCGCAAGGTGATAGTTGTTATGACGATTACTGTGAAGATCCCTCGGGTAATCATGCTTCGTACCATGATTAGTCCATCTGTGGAGTGGAAGCGTCCTTGTCTTATCTCAGAAGTCTACACTTACAAGGACGTTCTTTACAAAGTTGAAAACAATTTAGTTACTTCTGTTACTTCTTTTTGGAATTTAGTTGTAATCTCTTTTCTTTCCTTTTTGAGCTACTTTTCTGCTGTTTGGTAGAGTGAGTTTCGCCTCACTTTACTCCTTAACTTAACATTATCTATTATCTTTTCGCACTCAGATATTATATGATCTTTTCCTTCCTTATTTGGATCTCTCATTTATATTGGCACATTGATTATTTATGTTCATGATTATGTTATGCTTATGTGGGAGGATGATTTCCTCGATACTTGTTCCTTGGGACTGTGGATCACACACCGGAGTATTGCCAGTTAGGGTACCGGCTGGGGGGATGTGACATAATCACTTGATTTTGGAACGATACAACTGAACACGTGGAAGAAGTGGGTAAGTCGAGAAAAAGGCGTTGGAATCATGCGTTGGAGGATAAATAACATCTGTAGAAAACTAAAAGCTTGCATTTATGAAGGAATGAAAAATGCTAACAAGCTGAGATCCTCATTAGATATTCGAGATGGTTTGGGGGATGGGCTTTATTTTGAAATGATTACAGAGGTTAAGCATTTTCCCGAGGCAAGAAAAGTTCGTTTTCGATGGAATTCAAGCTGTAAATCATAATTTTGGTTTCAAAAGGCCAAACCAAAATTACAGTTTCAGAAATTAATTCTGGTGGTTTTAGAAACTTAAACGTTGACGAATCTAAATTTCACCACGTGGAGGGCAAACTTGAGAATCAACATTCAAAGTTGAATACTTGAACAATTGACTTCAAAGGCAGAAATGAAGGAAGAACGGCTCTGATTGAGTTCAGTATTCATTGATGAACTCTCTAGCTTAGAGTAGAACTTGACGATACCCGATGAACTCCCTAGATCAAATGATGAGCTCTATGATTCAATAGATTGAATTCAAAATCTCGAATGAACTCAATTGATCAAAGGATGAGCTTGGAAGTTTCTCATGAGCTCCATAGGTTGAAAGATGAGCTCAGAATTCTGATGAGCTCTATGATTCAATAGATTGAACTCAGAATTTCTGATGAACTCTCTCAACTGAAGGAAGAACTCAGTGTTCAAATGTTTCCTCTTGACTGGAGATGAGCTCGAGTACTGAAGAATTCTCATAGCCCAGACCAGGTGAAGAGATGAATTAAAGTTTATTAGACGAAGATAGTTTGAAGAGATGACCAAACAAAAGCGGTTATATTGATCAGAGGAAAAACTAAAACCTTTTGACCAGAGTCTCAATTCGATTTCAACCTAATCAACAGGCTTGGGGGCTCGTGTTGTGAATAAATCTCCTTAGACCCGGGTCATACCGATCCGACCAGGATCGACCACTGGTTTGAACCAAACAAGGGGTCAACCCAAAAAGCCACACAAGGACCTGATCTTGGCCGTCAAATCTAAATCATTCAATCGATGGTCACAAGAGACTCGAGTGAGCAAAAGGAGTCTATAAATAGGGTCGTGACGTGCATAAGAGGTAAGATATTCAAATAACTGGCACTTTTCCCACTTTGAAGCATTCGAACACTTATGAAGCTCCAAGGAGCTCTGCAACCCTAATTTTCCTTCATTCATTGACTTGACCGTCAGAAATGGAATACTGATCCAGCTGATCGGCTTCATTTCTGACAATCCTTCTACTTTGCAAGAAAGTTGTGAGTTCTAGATCAGATCGAGCTAGATCTGATAAAGTTTGGTGTGAGATTCATAGTTTTGACCCCGGCAAAATCAACACCAACAATATACTACAAAGGGCATCGAATCCGTAACCTTTTTATTAAGAATTGCTAGTTATGACCGACTAAGCAACCTTCAATGGTGAATTAGACTAATCTTATCTTCCACCCTTGGGAACTTTGAGTCTAGATGCATCCTCTTCCATGGGAACCTTTCGTCAAAATATACAACTATATAAGAAGATTAAAGGTGGACCACTAAGCATATGATTTTGAATTGAACTGGTGGGGACCACAATGCCACATGTACGATAGGGATGAGACACTGATATAATAAGAAAAAGAAAAATCTCATTTCCTTTTCTCCAATTTGCTGTACGAGACGGTGAGACAGCGGAGAGAAGCACATATGGCCGAAGAAGAAGTAGAAAAGTACAAGGAAATGAGTCACATGTATTATGTAATTTCTTTGTCTTTAGGGACTTTGTTGCCAGGTTTATCCAATTATTAATGGCCAGAAAGAAATGAAGAATCGCTACTCGCCTATTATAAAAGATAGATATAGATCGCAAAAGATAAGGCATGGCCATTGATTTTCCAGACAACAAAGAAATCATGGAATGGTTTTTTCGTGGGGATTTTATCCTTGCAGGCCAGGTGTCTTTTTATTGAAATTACCTACCACTAACATTATGCAACTGAATCAGCCAATTATAATCGACGGTTTTATTTTAATTTTTTTCCTTCTCAGATTGGAGGTTCACCGGGTCATTTTATGGACACTTCGGACTCTGAAAGTAGTGTAGAGTTTCGCGGCTAGTTCTAAAGATATTTAAAATCTTGACGTCATACTATTAGGCATTGGTCTTTTACCAACTTAAGCCAACTCTTCAAGATTGATGATATTAATTTTCTTCATTAGATGAAAAATAATTTCCGTGTAAATCGTTGGATGTATTTTGATACTTATGTAGCTTAATTTTGATGGTCAACAACAATGGCAATAGGTTATTTAGGAAATAGGTGATAAAGATCCGTTCATTTGTCAAGTTTTGTCATTTATCACATTCTACTTTTGTAGTTGGCACTTGGTAACCTGGTTTAGGTAAGGTCCATGGTATTGATTGATCCATATCAATGTCATAGAAGCAGACTTAATATCAATGTAACAATACAAACTAAGAACTCATTTGATAACCCACAATGCGCTTCTGCTTTGAAAACACCAAAAACAACTCTCAGTGTTTCTGGAAGCATAAATACTTTTGTAGACATATAAAATTTGCTTTTGGAAGCAAAATTAGCATTAATAGGGGTTAGGATTGAAAAATTAAAAACAAACATCAAACAAAATAATATGAGAATAGGAATACATTTTGCAAAGAGAGCTACCAAGGATTTATCAGAATAGAGAAGATACAAAAGAACTTTGGTCACTAAAAATAGAGAATATGAAAAATCGAACAATTCCTAATCATTAGGGTTGAAAAACTAATGAATGGAATAGTTATGTTGCAATATGAAGCAAGGTCTTATGTTTAAGATGTCAAGTTCAATGAATATCCCTCAAACTCTTTCACTTAAACTCATCCCTACACCCAAATTTTGTTTTGAAAATCAGATACGTTGTTTCGTTAAAAGTGTTTCTTGAAGTAAAAATTTTCATACATTTCAATTTATGTTACTAAAAATCATCAAATGATTTTCAACGGATTTTTTTATTTTATTTTTCAAAGCAAAAAATATTAAAAATATTTCTCAATGAATTATAAAACGGATCCTAAGATATAGAAAAATCTTTTCAGCAAAAATCTAAAGGACTTATAACTTGAAAAGAGTGTTTGAATTTTTATGACGCATATCATATAATATTATTGAGGCATTTGGGTAAGACGACCTAGGTTAGAAGAGAGATGTTCTCCATGGGAGTGTACCTGCTGCTCAAACATGTGTGATCGAGATGACTATTCCACCCCCATGAAATGTACTAACGAGCACCCTAATGGTGCCATCTTGTACATTCTTATTGGTTCCTTAGCTGTTATGTGAGAAAATTTTTATGTTTTCTAGATGTTTTGTCCTTGAAGTTCATCAAAATGTTGATTTTTAATATTTTTGCCTATTATCACATGGTACATCCTTGTATGGCGTCAACATAATATCAAGATTGACAAGATATAAAATTGTTAAAAAAAAAAAATACTAAATAATAATGATAATAATAATAATAAATTAAAACAACATAGAGATTTAAGGTAGTGCACCAAACCAACGTGATGTGCCATGTCTATAGAAGAAGAAAAACTTCAAGTATATTGAAAAAATATTACAATAGAGATCTCTCACTAATCACTAGAAATGTGTTATAGAACTCTCACGCAAAAACCTCAGATTTGAGAATGCAATCCAACAAACGTAAGGTACATATTTATAGAGCTTCAATTGGGTAATCGGCCAATCCATTGAGTCAAATCAGACCGTTTCACAGGGCTACGCTTGTGCACTCCAATCATAGAGAATATCAACAATGAGCTCTGACCCTAAGCAATATCCACTATAGATCTCTAAAAATGGATTATTCGAATCACCCACTAAAACATATCGGTGTAAACCAATCTTCGAGGTTGAGTAAAAGAACTCGAATCTTCCATTTTTTTCAATTATTATCATACAAAATATAAAAACAAAGATTAGGAAAACCCTAAAATGGTAAAGACCTTTGAAGTAGTATGGGGGACTAAGGAAGATTTCCGGCCATAAACACCAATATCAATCTTCGTTTAAAGTTTATCACAAGCAACTGAACCTAAGGTGTCCAACGTATAACCGAAATCAGCCACACATGTATTGACGAATTGAAAGCGAAAAACACCAAAAAGGTTGAAATCATTGAACCGCAAGAGAATAAAATGGATTAGATCCAACAACCGCCTCTTCCCTAGAACCACGTGAAAATCTTCCAACCAATAAAGTTAATGCCACCTGGACACATAGAATCGCACTTGCCCAATAGCATTTTGCCATGTCATCAGATAACTGCTATATCCTTTCCAATTTTGGGTGAAAATTAAAAAACTCAGGGTGAATTAAACTAACGGTTCCTTGGATACTCATGATTGATATTTGCCATTATGGGATGTCTGTATTTACTAAAATGCCCAATAAAAGAAAACAAAAGCTCCACTTTGTAAGGTGGTCCATCACTCCATGTTATGACACAAATTTCCTATATTACCCTCGGAATTACTTTTAATACCCTTTGCGGTTAAATATTCAAAATTTAGGAGGGAGAAAATATTCATATTCACAATTTAAATCACCAATAATTCATTTCATCTGTATTTATGGATGTGTTTCTCACGTAATACCACCTTATATTTAGATAACAGCTACCCATGAGGAGTAGTCAAGATGCATGTAAATTTGTCCAACGGACCTCATTCAAAGAAAAAAGATCAACAAAACCTTCGATAAAAACATTGAGTCAAGATATTGAAATAACCTCCTCTTGTAATGTGCTTAATGAGACCCACTCTCGTGCTAGAATGGATCAACCTATTAGTTCCTTCTTTAGTGGACTTGCACATATTTCATTTTTATTTTTGTCCAAAACATTTCATTAGTTATTACAAAACTGATGGGTGTTCTAGGAAAGGAAAAAAATGTTGATGGGCTTTTTAGTCATTTTACAATAGAAATAGCAAATTAGAGAGAGAGCGCAAGCCTTGAAGAGGACATGGGAGGTAATATTGTTAATACTCATAAAACAGAGGGTCAGTTTACCAGAGCAAGCCAAAGCAGAAAAACAGGTGGTCCCTGGCTCTCCAGCTCCAGAGACAAGAGGGTACTACTAGTAGATTAAAACGGCCGTTGTCGCTTCCTAGCTTCTCATCTTATACACTCAAAAAGAGACGAGAGCGAGGAGAGTGAGAGAGTGAGAGAGAAGGCCTACACACCCTGCAATTCTGAACGGATAGTTTTTTCACCCTTTAATCTGTATCATCTCGTGACTCACTGGTCAAGAAAATGAAATCCTTGTAAAGATTTTTTTCCTCTACGTTCCTTCCTCTCTGTTAAATTTACTATGCAGAAAATTATAAATTCCATTTCTGATTGACTTCCCCTGTGATTTTCCATTTTGAAACAATTTTCATTCTTTTAAAGCCCCAAACCCAGCTGAAATTTTAGGTGAGTAGTTGGATTTTTCTTCGTCTAGCTGAAGTTTTGGATGATAAGTTGGATTTCTTTTCGTTTTTGCGTAGTCAGGGTAGTTGGGTTTTTCGATTCTGGGATGAATACTCCGTTTCCTTTAAAATCGTCGTAAAACCTGAGTTGGGTTTTTGGGGTTTTAGAGCTCTGCACTGGTTTTATAGCAAAAGAGACACACAGGGAGAAAGAGGAAGCATCAATTTGAGTTTCTCAGTGGCAGATTCAGTAATCTTTCTCTAAATATCTGGAACTGTTCAGTTTTCCCCCAATTAGAGCTATCTGAAATAACTTACTTTTTGATGGGCAGATTCTCGAACAACACATCTACCAATCACTCGGTTACAGTTTGTCTAGGTTCTACCTCCTTCCCCTGTTTTAGTTATCCGTTTATTTTTGTTTTCATTCATTGACTTTCCTCTATTGCTTTTTCTTTTCATATATTGTTTCACAAAACTCTAGGCAGGGTTTAGGGTTTTGTGTTTGCTGAAATCGTTTGAATTGGGTGGGAGTAAATTGGTGTCTCAACTTTGCTTGTATTCTTTGCTTCATCTTTGGTCTTCATATGAGCTTTAATTAGGTTTTCACTCGTTTCTGCTATTTTCATGAGTTTGTTAGCTTTAGATGCCACCACCTGGGTTGTGAGGTTTCTTTCCTGAATTGGTTCTTCCTTTGTCTTCTCTAATCCGTCTATTAATATTTTTGAATTCTGGAATCTCTCTGTTTAGAAATGTATTCCTGTATAAGTGGAGGGGGATTGGCTTACAGAATTGATCTGGACATAGTCAAGTCACCATCTACTTCATCAAGAACATCACAATCTTCTTCTCCTTCCTCAACTCTTTCTGAATCAACCAATTCTTCACCCAGAATCTCCACTCGAAAACCCCGAACACCGCGAAAACGGCCTAACCAGAGCTATAATGAAGCTGCAGCTCTACTCTCCACAATCTACCCCAACATCTTTTCCACCCAAAACCTAAGAAAACCCTGCAGAAACCCCAAAGAGTATGATTTCTTCTCTGATGAATTCCCTGAACTGCTTCCACCTTCTCCGGGCGCCATTGATAATGTCGGTTTCCTCCTGGACCAACAAGTCCCTGATAAACCCACTCTGCAAACAAAGCCAAAACCTGCAAATTCAAGTGAAAAGCCATGTCAAAGCCCTCTGGAAATCGATTCCCAACAGGATTCCAAGTATGATGAGGACTTCGATGCCGAATCGATATTAGATGAGGAAATCGAAGAGGGTATTGACAGCATTATGGGGAATCTCACAGTCAACAACGATTCATATGATGATTCCAATGCTTTTCCTTACAATGCCCAATTCAATTCTTACTCTGGCAATCAAATGGGAATGGGATTTGGCGGGAAATTGGGAATGGGTGTGAGAGCATTGAGAAATGTAGATAATGGAGATTGGTGGAGGTTTCCTATAGTTGATGTTCTTCAAATCTCACCCAAATTGAACAAAGAGACATCATCATCATCACCACAGAAGAAAAAGAAGAAGAAGAGGAAAGCAGAACACCAGCACAAGGAAGAAATGAAGAAATCTGTATCTTGTAAAGAAAACAACGATTCGTTGCCGAAATCGGGTTTGTCTTTGAAATTGAATTACGAAGAGGTTCTGAATGCTTGGTCCGATCGAGGGTCACCATTTTCTGACGAATTTCCGGTGACCTTTTCACCAGGTTCTGATACACTTGTACGTATTTCAATCTCTGCCTCTCCCCGGAAATTTGCAATATATGAAACGTCAACACTTACCGCTAAAATACGCCATGTGTACTTCTCGCGCATAGATGCTCATTACGCATATGGCGTATTTTGGAAATTTATATTATTTTTATTTTTTCTGGACAAGAAATCCCTGATTGGCTGACTTTGATTTTGGTGGGGCCAGGCCAGGCTAAAGCAGATTGATTTGTTTCCTGAGAACAATGGAGGAGTGAGGGAAGCAAGTGTGATGCGGTACAGAGAGAAAAGGAGGAGTCGTCTCTTCTCGAAGAAGATCAGATACCAGGTTCGGAAAGTCAATGCAGATCAACGGCCCAGAATGAAGGCAAGTAAGATTTTTCTTTTTCTTTACATTCTGAGATACGTTGGGATTCTTGGGCCCACCTAACCCTAACGTTTCATTGGTTGAATTTCCACCGCTTTCAACTTTACTAATTACATAATTGACTAATTTCCTCCTCTCATTCATGTAGTATTTTGTATATAAGCAAATTACATATATTACCCCTTAAATTGCTGTTGATGGCATTTATACTCCTAAAATTTTTGAATTACAATCTTCCCCTTTACTTAAAGCTATTAGTTTCAAATAAAAAAAAAGTGATTTGCATGTTGAATTTTCTTATTAGTTAGGAAAATTTTGAAAAATTACCTAAAGAATTAGTTGTGAGCTTTTTTTGGGTAGCATAGTTGTGAGTCTTGTGACCCACCCGTAGAAGACTTTATGGCTTTTCCATTTTCATATTTTTTATTTTATTTATTTTATTTTTTTCCCCCTCTCCTCATGAATTCAAAAGATTTGAGGTTAAAGAAGACAATGAGGGAATTTCAGAAAAAATACAATAAATGTATCAGTTGACCCGATTATTCTAACCATAAGGGAGTCATTGATTAAAATTATATATATATATATATATATATATATATATATATATATATATACATAAAAAGTTTACAAATTTAGGGGTGTATATGTAATTTACTTTTTATTTATTTAGTTTACGTAATTTACACCAATTGCAGGGCTTGCCATTGAACCCTTGTACTTCCTGTTTCATGTGGTCATTGTGCATCTTAACGGCTGTTAAGGACTAATAAAAGTGCTGATTTGATTGTTGATAATCCTAAATTCCAATTCAAATTTTAGAATTCGAAGTTGGATGTTAGGTATCAACAACAATTAGATCAGCATATTTGTTTATTTGGCGACCTCGGCTATATAGAGCACAAAGAGCATAGAAAAACCATAGAAGAGGAGTTCAATTTCAAGGGTTGTCTCTCAGGGGTAGGCCATTGATAAATGGAACTAACCCCAATAATATGAAAAGCCAAACGGAGTCCAAGTCCTCTATCCTGATGGATAGAGATTGTGTTCCCGTCGCACCTTTTTACCACATATTTAGGAGTGGATCATCACTGGGTATTTATGGTCCATTTTATCAATATTCAAAAGTGGACTTTCTTGCTAAATGTGTGGTGAAAAAGTGTGAGGAGAGTATAATTTTCTATCTCGATGAATGGGGGATCTTAACTTTAGGCCGACATAGGTTTTCAGTCTTTAAGGGGATCTTAAAATTGGTTTTAACTTTTGCTTTATTTGGTGTGATTCTTAGTTCAATTTCGTGGCATGATTTTCTCATAAATTGTTTGATTTGAGCCTTCAACTTATTATATTTTTCATTTTGTAGCAGGGAAGATTTGCTAGAAGGAAGCCAATTCTCTCATCAAATGGTCAACGATAATAATTTTTCTGCATTGCAGAAAAACAAGTTTTATTGAGGTGGTATTGATAGCCAACAAGAGGAGGGATCTTAATTTTTTTTTTTTATTTAGTTAAAGAAAAAAATGTTGAGCAGAGGCAAAAAGCAAGTCCTTTCACCAGCTTTCTCACTCGAAGGTTAAGCTGATCTACGAACACTTTCTGACGATCGAACTGATAGTAGAATGCCATTATTACTTTGATTTTGCGACAGGGAGAGTAGTTTTAATTGCGCAACTACAATATCACTATTGGGTGGTGATTGAGTATGATTTTGTCATAATCTGTAGTTTTGATTGAAGATGGGATAGTTACCAAAATGGTCTAACTGTGGGTTCTTTGGATAAGTATGAAAGATTTGTTGATTAGATTAATAAAAAAAATTAAGTTTTTAATAGAGTACCAACTACTGGTAATTGTGTGTTTTGTTTCATTCAGTCAAATATGTGAGATGTGTCTGGCTACTACTAATGACCATGTTAACCTGAGGGTGCAAGTTAGGTCTTGATGGTTCAAAATCACATAAGCCTATTTTGAGCCTAAATAGGCATGGGTTAAAATTTTAACCTTAGGAGCAATTAAGGCACCTTCATGGTTGAGTGCCCCTTCGAGCTAGGCTCAATCCTACCGCCTTGCAAGTTTTTTTTTTTTTTTTTGGGTGGTAAAAGTAAGACAGCTAAGTGGAATTATGCATTATTTTGTTGTTGTGACTAGGGATTAGGGGCTAGGCATTCAGAGTTGATCGAGGTTTAAAACTGTCACACCTTATCTAATAGTATTGGACTCGTTCTGACAACTATTGAGTGTAATCCACAGTCACAAAATCAGGTTATACTATTAGTAATAATTGAGACACACAATCTTATAATCAATAACAAAAAAATAACTAGTCCATCAATTATTGTATAATAAAAGGTTCCAAAATTCTAAAATGAATGTTAAGAGTATCTAAAATAAGAATACGCGAGCGGAAACAAAGTAAAAATGGTCTCATTGTTGCTTACAAAATTATCTTTAAGCGTTTTACGAGTTTTCTCTTCCATTTTTTTTCTAAGGAAAGAGTCATAAGCCCTCTTTCATTCCTTTATCCCATCGACGAACAACCAAAGTTCTATTCCTATCAATGGGTGTCGTAAGAGCACTCTAAGCATCCATAGGAAACGTCGTGTTCATCGTAACCAATTTCCACTGACGTCTCCAATATCTCTTCAACAGTGTTCTCCCATAGATACGGGGTTTCTTCTGTTTCTGCATAACCATCTGAGAAGAAAAGGAAAAATCCATAAGGAATGAGTTCGAAAGAACTCAGTAAAGGCAACAACCACACATGGTACACTGTGTCGGCGATATATCGCCGACGAAGGGCGATATATCGCCGACACAGGGCGATATATCGCCGAGTCGCTGGGGGGCAACACGACTCCCCCCGCGACATGAATTCTGCAAAAAGTCGACATTTTGGCGATATATCCCCGAAAAGTCGACATTCGGCGATATATCGCCTAATTCACATATTTAATAAAGATTTATTCGGGTTTTCACCGATTTTTCGTTCAATTTTTGCCAAAGTGATGTAGGACTTGCCGGGGCGGCTTCCCTGGACCCCCGCTGGGGCGGCTTCCTCGGACACCCGCCCGCTCACCAGGGAGTGGGACCCCCATGTCTGTCGACAACAAAATGTGAAGCATGAACCATACTCAACATAATTGTATAATGAATTGTAAACTTTAGTGCATCTATTCACTAGTTGCGCATTGTGTTCTCTTTGCATTGTTTACATTAGTTTATATGAATTTTCCAAACTTCCAGTTTTGCCCGCATATAGCCAGACGTGTGCCAATCAAAAACTTTAGATTAAGTGATGTTTCAGGCAAAAAATAATGTTCCCAATGTGTTTATTGTCCTCAAATTAGGCTACACGTCAAATTTCAGTCAAAATGACCTTGAAATACCCTTTGAAACAGAGGTTCGATTTTTCATCGAACCCCAACCAAAAGTCGCCCGACTTTTGGTGACATGTAGCCCGAGTCTCCGTGTTGCCAGGGTCCGACATGGCGACACGGGCCGACATGTCGAACCTTGCAACCACATACATATACCACGATTACATGAAAATAAAGAGATGAGCAATGGAATGGTATATTATGTATGCCTGTAAAGAATCTAACTATGCAAGTCTCTATATAGGTAGATGTGCATTAAGACATACACCAGCCCTCCTCTAGGCAGGTCTTGTTACTCTAATCCTTCATGGATTGGCTCCCTCTGTTGGGATCCCAAGTAAGGGGTTCAGACCACATCATTCACTATGGTTGAGGTATCGGTCCACACTCTCTCACCAAGACCATTGGTTTGGGTACTGGTGCATGTCGGAGATTCTAAAACCTAATGCAAGGTCATACAGTAACACACCGTGTCACACCGCACCCGCTGATCTCGGTTACCCACCCAAGAACCCGTGGGTGCGATCCGACATAGGATCCAAGTCTTACCCATCAATAATAATAAATGCAAGTATAGATAATCAAGAGTAAGTTCAATAATTAATAAAAAGGATTACAGGAGTCCAAATACTCCAATAAAATAATCATAGAAAGAATCAATGTTTCAAAAAGAATAATGTGTTCAGTGGAAGCAATCAAAATAAACTAAATAAGTTTCATTCCAGATTCTTCTATTTCTAAAGCTAAGATAAATTGTTCATGCTTGTCAAGAAAGGGGGTTCTCCAGTCTTTTCCAAACGGTCAGCAAAATGTTTGGCAATCTGTCTCCTTCTACCATCAATGGGTGCTGTAAGCGCACTCCAAGCATCCGTAGGACACTTTGTGCACGCTATCTCCATCTCCCACTGATGGTGTCACATTCACCTAGTCGGTACCCCATTGGGCATACCCGGGTATGTGATCCACAACCCCAAGGATCAAGTATCGAGCAACCATGCCTCCCACATACACGATAACACAATCATGAACAATAATAATCAAAGGTAAAAGCATATAATAAAAGAATCATGGATAAGATAAACAGATAATCAAAGTGCGGAATAAAATGATACCAAAGTATATGTAATCCAAAGAGAGAGAGAGAGAGAGAGAGAGAGAGAGAGAGAGAGAGAGAGAGAGGAGCGTAAAGTCACTCCCTCAATGGCAGCGGAAAGTAGTCAACAAGTTAAGTTACAAGTCCAAAACTTAAAGAGTATATCAATGATAGTTATAATTACATATCCAAGTCTTGAAAGAAGAATTTAAAAGATGGATAACTAAACAAATGTTTCCTCCATCTTATACAATATGTCCTCATAATCATAAATATAAGAAACTCAGCACGGCAGCTCCCACACCAGTACTGGACTAATCCTGGTACGAAGCGTGATCCTCTTCGGTACCCTCACCATGATCTTCATAGTAGCTGTGAAACCCAGCCCTAACCTTGACCTGGAAACCCTGTTGTTTGTAGGTTCGATGACCCGGAGTAAAGGAAGAAGTCAACTGTGGACTATATCAGTGGAAGATATGAAGTTTGACTCTGAATCCATGGATGTTGATGTTGGTGTTCCAATTATGGAAACTTGCTCAGAACTAGAAAAGAAACTGCACCTAACTGAAGATGAGATTAGTTGAAAGACTTGGAGTATTATCTAACTTTGTTCGAAGGCATTTCTACACCCTAGGTAAGTCACTTGATGTGTGTGTAAAAGCTCTTTAGGTTTGGTGTTCATTTGATCCTCCAAATCCCAACCTTGGCCTTGCTGTCTTGCTTGGTCGACTGATTGGTCGATTGGGCCAATCGACCAACCAATCGACAAATGAGATCGTATTTTGCTAATTAGGTCGTGGCTGCTCTATTTAAGTCCACACTCATGATTATTCCGTCTCCTCTGCCTCCTAAACCTCTAGAACGAGTCAGAACTCCATTCCAATCAGTTTCTTTGCGCCCTAGGTTGGATTCTTGCAAGAACTCTCGCATTTCTCTCCTTCTTGCATCGAAAGGTATGTCTACACTCTCTTCTTCTTCCTCATCTCTGTTTTCTTTTCTTTTTGGACTGAGATAGTAGAGTAGATGCTGCATTCTCTATTGCAAACATCTCTCCACTCATCTCTCATGGTTTCCTAAGGATTAGTGGCTACTATAATGATCTTGATCATGATCATTGCAAGCTTTTGAAGGAAACATGATCTTCTTCTTTGATTCATCTTCTGATCTGAATTCTTATAGTCTTAGATCTGTTTCTTGATTAGATCAGTGTTCAATCTTCATGTTTTCTTTACTAGATTAGTAATCTACCAATCTCTGATTTTTCCCTTCATGATCGTACCATGTTTTCTTCAAAAAACCCTGACTGTTACTTTTATGGTAAGTTTTGTTTCCTTATTTGTATCTTTAGGTTTTGATCAATGATAGTGTTAGACTTGTTCTTTAGTACTAGTACACTGTCGTTATGATTCCCTTCTTGTAAGGTAGTGTTTCGGATTGCAAATTTCTGTTTCGGTTTAGAAACTCTGTTTTTGTATGTTACTGACTTAGTTGGTTGACTGATTGGTCGACTGGGTCAGTAGACCAATCAATCGACCAATGGAGATAGTAACTCTTTTCTTGGTCTGTTTTGGTTCGTTTGATCTCCTGCCTTTTTTACTTCTTTAGTAATAAGGTATGTATACTTATTTAGGATCTTCTTGCCAAGTTTAGAAAGATTCTCCTTGATTCTTGGGATTCTCTTCAAAGTTATATAAGGTAAGGAGGGTTATTTCTATAATTACATAGATTTTGTGATCTTGTCTTCTATACTAGAATCATTCGGATTTGTTACCATAAATGAATTCTTTTATGGATACACTACTGATGTACCTACTTTAATTACAGTTCCATTACTTACTTGTCTTCTTTAGTTTATGAATGTCTTTTATTTGTCAATTGTATATGATATGGATCGTGTTATTGCATACTTTCTATATGAGGTGTTACTAGAATTGTATATGATATGATTGGTTGATGATTGTGACTGATTAGGTATGGTTCGGGATGGAGAGGTGTCTTATTGAAACTTTTGTCCTTGGACATCAACGGGAATATTATGGGATGTTTCCGGGCACACTTTCCTAAATTGTTGGTTGTCATACCTAGGGCTGTCTAGCAGTGTTTGGCTAGGATGTCCCCATTATATCAGACCCTAGTAGGAAGGGTATTGAGACCGAGCGACCCATGGTACCAATGGGGATTCATGGGCGCTCAAGACCGATAACCAACCCGTGAGAGGACCGGAATCACATTGTGGGGGCCATTTATTGGGAGGGTTGCATATGGATAGACTTGGGCTCATGGGTGCTCAAGACCGGTAACCACCCCGTGAGGGGACATGAGAGCTTCCCGTTTACCATATGTGGATAACCAATAGGGTTGATGAGTCCGTAGTCAGGGACTATGAGGACTCTAGTGCAAAGGATACTGGAAAGGATCGCCAGGGGCGAGGAATGGACGTATCTGGAACTGAGTTGATATGACTAAGTAGAAGACTTGCATTTGGCTAGGCTTAACCCTGACATGCACCAATACTTAGACCAATGGTGATGTAAGAGAGCGGTGACCTATACCCCAGCCATGGATTGTCCCGAGGGATGAAGGACCCATTACCAACCGGAGCCGAGTGACTGAGACTTACCCAAAGAAGTATGGTGCTATGACTTAAAGCATGTCTGCCAATAGAGACCAACATCCTTAGAGTTAGATTCATACATGCATTATCTGTTTCATAACATATTGCATTATGATTTGCTTTATAATCCTGCCATTTATGTTATTGTGGATATAACCTGCCTTACTGGGTTTCTTTCGAGACTCACCCCTTTTGTATCCTATCTTTTGTTAGACTTCTCTACAGGTTCGGATTACTAAGACGGACGTACAAGGAAACATAGGGTGAAGAGGCATATTTCCCAATGGGTGATAGTTGTTACAATGATTACTGTGAAGATCCCTCGAGTGGTCATGCTCTGTACCATGATTAGTCCATCTCTGGAGTGGAAGTGTCCTTACCTTTTCTCTGAAGTCTACACATACAAGGACATAATTTACAAAGTTGCAAACAATTTAGTTACTTTTGTTACTTCTTTTTGGGATTAGTTGTAATCTCTTTTCTTTCCTTTTTGAGCTACTTTTCCGCTGTTTGGTAGAGCGAGTTTCCGCCTCACTTTACTCCTGGACATGACATTATTTATTATCTTTTTGCACTTTGATGATATATGATCTTTTCTTTCCTTATTTGGATCTTTCATTTATATTGGCACATTGATTATTTATGTTCATGATTATGTTATTGCTTATGTGGGAGGATGATTTCCCCGATACTTGTTCTTTGGGACTGTGGATCACACACCTGGGTATGCCAGTTAGGGTACCGGCTGGGGGGATGTGACAGTAGCCACTACCCTGAGGGTAGTATGACTCATCATAGGGTGCCTCGTAGGATGTTCCATCAGTCTTTTCAAAACCTGCAGAATAGTCTAACAAAACAATTGCACAAAAAGGAATGAGTTCAAAAGAACTCAACAAGGCAGTTATTCCCTAATACACAAGTCATATGATACAAAACGTAACATGATGCGAAATGATATGAGACAGATAATGCAAATATGATTCTAACTCTACATATGCTAGTCTCTATGGTAGACATGCTTTAAGTCATAGCACCATACTTCTTTGGGTAGGTCTCAATCACTCAAGTCGGGGAATTGGGTCCTGCATCCCTCGGGACAAATCCATGGCTGAGGTTTAAGTCACCGCTCTCTCACATCACAATTTGGTCTAAGTATTGGCACATGTCATGGTAAGGCCTAGCCCAATGCAAGTCATCTACTCAGTCATATCATGTCAGATCCAGATATGTTCATTCCTCGCCCCCAACGATCCTTTCCGGTATCCTTCACACTAGAGTCAGCATAGTCCCGGACTATGGACTCATCAACCCTATTGGTCATCCAAAAATAGTAAACAAGAAGCTCTCACGTCTTCTCACGGGTTGGTTATCGGTCTTGAGCGCCCGTGAGCCCAAGTCTAGCTATTTGCAACCCTACCAATAAATGGCCCCTTTGAGGTATCCGTAGTATGATTTATGTCCTCTCACATTTTGGTTACCGGTCTTGAGCACCCATTAAACCAAACTACTACCATGGGTCGTTCGGTCTCAATACCATTCCGATTCGGGTCTAATACGACAAGGACATCCTAGCCATACATCTAGACAAGTCCTATATATGTCATCCAATAATTCGGGAAAGTGTCGATGGGCACCTTTGGAGAACATCCCATACTATTCCCTCCAATGTCCAAGGACAGAAAATGTCGGAAGGACATTCCTCAATCCCAAATCATACTTAAGCAATCACATGCTCAATTCCATCACATCATACATGATTGACATTTCATCATATAAAAAGAGATACAATGTAACATGATTGATCACATATGTCATTATCAAAATAAGTAAGCATGGTAATTCAAAATGATATATAACATGGTACTATTGTTATGAAGCGTATATAGCAGTCACAAGATGTCTAAAATATTACTAGGAAAGTAAATCTACCACATTTCGAACATAGCAGTAAGATTTACATAGTTCATGTAATTATGACAATAACCGTCCTCACCTTAATCGAATCGAAAATAATACCAAGTGTCACTAGAATAGTCCCCAAATCAATGCTTGTACCCTAGACAACATATGTGCAACATTAGATAAGAAAACAATCAAATCGGAGATCAAACGAAGCAAATCGAGCAAAGATAGAGTTGTTGTTCTCTGCTGGTCGACTGGCTGGTTGACTGACTCAGTCGACCAAGATGAATAGTAATGGACAGCATAGTGATTTTGGTCCGAAACCGATCTTCCAGGGCTCGGCGATCCGAAACTTGGAGGGAATGATTGTAACAGTATAAGGACACTATGCAACAAGTATTAACATGATCTAATGGTCCAATTAGGAATACCCAAATTGAAACCCTATGTTCTATATGCTAAACATCAAGAATTGAATTGGAATTTGTTGCAATAGTAAGGAATGATGGGGAATTAGCTACGGAAGTGATAAGAACTAGATTAGAATCACAAACCAATAATAAATCAGACTTAGCATACATCTACACATCAGTTTAGATCAATAAGACAAGTTGGAATGAAAAGAATCATAGAAATGCAATGCTAGTGATTGAAATGGAAGCATAACATAGCTAGAATGGAAAGAAACTAATGGAGATGAAAGGGGAAACACATGACCAAGTGTTTGCAAGGTTGCAACACTTTAGTCATGGTCTCAATAGCAAGAAAGAGTAGAGGAATGAGTAGAATAGAGGATGAGAGAGAGAAATCATACCTTGAGGAAGCAATGGAGATGTGATGCAATGATTAAGACCAAGTGTCACATCCCGCCCTAAATCCACCAAGGGAATACCCTATCTGGATTACCCGGGGAGTGAATTACTGTCCCGCCGATCAAGTTTAGGAACGATCATAGTCACTTAGCACAATTATATAATCAAAAGCAAGAACAATTCCTTATTTCCAAATAATTCAATAATAAAAGTCGAGAAAGTACCTCAGAAGGATTCACAAATAACATCAGAGTGCGGAAAGGATTTCATTAGTATAAACAATCAAGTGTAAAATGGAGGGAGGAAACCCGTCCTATAATATTAGCGGAAGATGAAACAACTAAAAGTAAAGGTTATAGTCGATTCACCAAATAACAAGTGAAACAACTAAGCTATAGTCCCGACAATTCAAATAAAAGGTTAAAAAGGGAATGAGGCGACATCCCATCCCTAACACACAATATAAAACTGACTGCTACAAAAGTCCCGATCTCGGTCTACTCGTCTTTATCAACTGGTTCATCGCCACCGATGATACAAGTCTTCAACTCGACCTCCGGAGGGTTGGCGCCACGATCAACGGTGGTAGTACCTGCAGGGAAAGTCTAACAAAATATGTTGCAAGAAGGAGTGAGTTCGAAAGAACTCAGCAAGGTAGTCATTCCATAAAATATAAACCATATGATACAAGCCATAACATGATGCAATATGATATGGAACACATGATGCAAGTATGGTTCTAACTCTATGAATGCTGGTCTCTAAGGTAGACATGCTTTAAGTCATAGCACCATACTTCTCTGGGTCGTCACTCACTCTCCCGCTCCATATCTTGGGAATGCCCGGGAATATCGGTAAAGTCCTCAAAAAACCATGGTTGGGGATTTAGTCACCACTCTCTCACATCACCATTTGGTATAAGTATTGGCGCATGTCACAGTAAAGCCTAGCCCAATGCAAGTCATCTACTCAATCATATCAACTCAGATCCAGATACGTCCATTCCTCGCCCCCGGCGATCCTTTCCGGTATCCTTCTCACTAGAGTCAGCGTAATCCTGGATTACGGACTCATTAACCCTATTGGTCATCCACAAATAGTAAACGGGAAGCTCTCACGTCCTCTCACGGGTTGGTTACCGCTCTTGAGCGCCCGTGAGCCCAAGTCTATCCATTTGCAACCCTACCAATAAATGGTTCCCACAATGAGATTTATGACCTCTCACGGGTTGGTTACCGGTCTTGAGTGCCCACAAATCCCCACTGCTACCACGGGTCGTTCGGTCTCAATGCCCTTCCGATTCGGGTCTGATACGACAGGGACATCCTAGCCAAACCACTAGACAGTCCTATGTATGTCATCCAATAACCCGAGAAAGAGTCGATAGGCACCTTCGGAGAACATCCCATACTATTCCCTCCGGTGCCCAAGGACAGAAGCGTCAATAAGACACTCCCCAATCCCACGTTATACATAGGCAATCACATATTCAAGTTCATCACTTCTCATGCATCCAATACATCTTCATAATACAAGTTAAATCATGATATTGAGATGAATCATCATAGACATAAGTAAACAAGAATAGTAATGTAACATGACAACAGTATAAAGATTTCAATACTACTGTTCTAACACATATATCACAGTCTTATAACGACTAAAAGAAATCAAGAGATTCTATTCATAAATAAGAACATAAATCATAAGTTGATGATCTAAATGTTTATGGAGATAACCATCCTTACCTTAGGTTGAGTTGATGATGAATTGAGAATACCAAGAATTAGTCCAAAAGAATTGTTAAGACCCTAAACAAACATCAATAACAAGTTAGAGAAGATGTCGGGAAGATCGGATGTCAAACGGATCAAAATGGAGCAAGGTTTATGTCACAACAAGTTTGGTCGATGTCTTGGTCGATGGTATCGACCAAAAGATCGACCAAAATTGTCTTCGACGATAGTGATTTTGGGGATTTTTGTCCAAAATGGGTCTTTCGGGGTTCGGATTGATCTGAAACTTGGAGGGATGATTAATAACAATGTAAGAACACTACCTAGAAAGTATTATCACAATCCAATGGTCCAAATGAAAACCCCCAAATTGAGGTCCTATGTTCTTAAGACAAGAATCTTAGCATTCATGAGAAATTGATGTAATTGAAAGGGAAGCTAGAGAATTAGTTGGGGAATAGGTTAGGAACATGATTACAATCATTTGCAAGCCAGAGATTAGACTAATCATACTCCACATCTCAGTTTAGTATAACAAATCAAGGTGTTAAGCAAGGAATCATGGTAATGTATATGTAAGGATCAAGATGCAAGTGAAGCATAGCAAGAATGAAGGAAAAGCAAGTATAAATGGGAAGAGACGTTCATGGCAAGGTGTTTGCAAGGTTGCAGCACCTTGGCCATGGTCTCATCAGTAAAAGAAGAAGGGAAGTGAGTAGAATAGAGAGAAAGAGAGAGAATCATACCTTAGAAGATGGTAGTTGGAGAAGAGAGACAAGGATTCTTGTAGAAGGTCATCACCCAAGCTAAGGAGGAGCATAAGAGGAGCCTTCCCACGTTCTCAGGTGTTGAAATGGTGAAATATCGTTCTAGGTTCGAGGTTTCACTTAAATAGATGAAGGAATATCCAAAAGCATCTTTTCTCGATTTTGGGAAACTTTGGTCGTGGTCCTTGGTCGATGGCATCGACCAAAAGGATCAACCAAAACAGTAACGTGTTTCACGAGAAAATCCAGAAATAGTTCAGCAACTTCACAGGGATTCAGAGGGCTATCAAGGTCAAATTGGTGAGGTTTTCTCCTACGTCAATAAGAGTCTAGTTTCCATAAATACCTTTGGATCAAGCATGTGAGGTCATTAGGTTCACCAACTAAGCTCACCTTCTTCGTGCGCAAGCAGGATTTGCCGCATAGTTCATCAACTTCGGCAGGATTTGGAGGGCTATATGGGGTCAAATGGAGTGGGGTTTTCTCCTACAAGTCCATCAAGAATTTTAGTTTCCATAAATATATTCAGATTGAGCACATGAGTTCATTTGGTATTTCAACTAATTCACCCCTCTTCGGTGCGTAGATTCAAAACTAACACCGACAATGCTCTCAAGTGAGAGGCATCATCGTCAATGTTCACGGGCTTGGGTTCCGACACCAAATCATCAACCAAAAGGGTCCACAAGTCTCATTTCCCCCACTTTGGGTTTTCGGACCTACAAGCATAATAGGTCCCGGGCCGGGTCAAGGTTAGGAAAGGCCAGACATTAGAGATCTACCCTAAGGGAAAGGTCTGACATGGCTTCCTAAGGTTTTCAAAGATAATAATATTGAAATTAAACTCCAACTTTTAAGGTCTAATATTGAACCAGTCTTTCTTTATCGCAAAATAAATAGGGTGTCCGGGCTAGGTTTGGGCTGGATGTTACACCAAGAATCTTCACAAACTTCAAGAGATAGCCTAGGGAAGCTCACTCCTCGTTCTCTGGAGTCCAAATGATTGGCGTAGGGTTCTATTTATGTCACATACTCCCAGCCGGTACCCTAACTGGCATACCCGAGAGTGTGACCACAGCCCCGAAGATCAGGTATCGAGTAATCAACCTCCCACATAAACAATAACATAATCATGAACAATAATAATCGATGTGCAACAGATAAACCAAAGATCCAAATAAGGAAAGAATACACCATGTATATGATCAGAGTACGAAAGATAATCAGAATGTCTAAATCAATAAGTAAAGTGAGGCGGAATCCCACTCTACAACCAGCGGAAAAGTAGTTCTAAAAGAAAAGGAACAAGACAAAATCTAATCCCAATAGCAGGTACAATAGGTAACTAAATTGTTCTCAATCTTATAGACAACGTCCCTATAAGTATAAATCTCAAAAATGGCACAAGGGCGCTTCCACTCTATGGTCGGATTAAGCATCGTACGGAGCATAACCACCCACGGAATCTTCAGTGTAATTGTCGTAACCGCAATCACCTTCCTGGAGATATGCCTCTTCTCCTTGCGCTTCTTCATACGAGCAGTCATGATACTCAGAACCTGTAGAGTAATCTAACAAAACATTGTACAAAAGGAACGAGTTTCAAAGAAACTCAGTAAGGCAGTTAAACCGTAATAACATAAATGGCAGGATTTCAAAACCAACATAAATGCAATATGGTATGAAACAAACAATGAATGTATGAATCTAACTCTATGTATGCTGGTCTCTATTGGCAGACATGCTTTAAGTCATAGCACCATACTTCTTTGGAAAGGTCTCATCACACAACGCCTTTTGGTAGTGGGTCCGGCATCCCTCGGGACATTCCATGGCTGGGGGTTAGGTCACCGCTCTCTCACATCACCATTGGTCTAAGTACTGGCGCATGTCAGGGTCAAGCCTAGCCAAATGCAAGTCTCCTACTCAGTTACATCAAGTCAGATCCAGATACGTCCATTCCTCGCCCCTGGCGATCCTTTCCAGTATCCTTCACACTAGAGTCCTCATAGTCCCTGACTACGGACTCATCAACCCTATAGGTCATCCACATATGGTAAACGGGAAGCTCTCACGTCCCCTCACGGGTTGGTTACCGGTCTTGAGCGCTCGTGAGCCCAAGTCTATCCATATGCAATCCTACCTATAAATGGCCCCCACAATGTGATTCCTGTCCTCTCACGGGTTGGTTACCTGTCTTGAGCGCCCATGAATCCCCATTGCTACCACGGGTCGTTCGGTCTCAATACCCCTCCGATTAGGGTCTGACATAACAGGACATCCTAACCAAACACTACTAGACAGTCCTAAATATGTCATCCAACAGTTTAGGAAGGTGTCCAAAGGGCATCTCCGGAAACATCCCATAATATTCCCGTAGTAGTCCTAGGACAGAAGTGTCAAGAGGACACCTCCCCTTTCCAAACCATACTTAAGCATACACAAGCATCAATCCATAACCTCACATATATGGTAACTTCATATATGGAAAGAAATCAACAATAACATTCAACTTGTATAAAAATGGTAAGTAAATCATACATCAGTCTATTTAATATAAACAAGTAATGCTACTGATATCAAGACAGTACAACAGTAGTATAACATTGTAAGAATCTAATTAAGGAAATAAACTAACAAGATTCAAATATAAAAACTAAGATATACAATTTATGTTGTTAAGGAAGTAACCATCCTTACCTTTTATAACTTGCAAAGGAATCTTAAGAATTCAAGTAAGACCTTGACAAACTTGAGAAGAAAGTCCTAGACAAGTGTATACAACATATTAGGAAAGATCCCTAAGAGAAAAGATATCAAAACATCCAAAACAGACCAAATCTGGAGTTGCTGTACTCATTGGTCGATTGGATTGGTCTACTGTCTCAGTTGACCAATCAGTCGACCAACAGAGACAGTGGCCTACAAAATCAGAGTTTTAAGAATAAAGAACCAAATTTGGTGGTTCAAAAGGGTACTAAACAAGGGGTAAACTACATTGGTAGTATCCTAACATAAAGAGGACTTCAAAACACTAATCGAATCAAGTTTTAGAGTTACAAATTAGGAAATAAAAGTTACCATAATTAGATTAATCATGGTTCTTGAAGAATTAAAAATACAAATCATAGACAAGAACAATAGGAGGATGAATCATTGATTTTGATAAAGATATCATAGAAGGCATACATAGATCTTCAAGAAATAGATCTAAGAACATGAATCTAAATAAGGAAACAAAACTTACCATAGATGTATCAGTCATGATACTTGAAGAAAGCATGGTATGATAGAGGAGAAACAACTAGAGATTGATAGATTATGGATCATGTAAGGAAAACACAGCGATTGTCTACTAATATGATTAGTAAAATAGATCTAAGAAGATCAGAATTTAAATCAAAGACAAACGAAGACAAGATCATGATTTAGATCATGATTCCTTCAAAAGCTTGCAATGATCATGATTACGGACATTGCTTTAGCCATTAATCCTTAGGAAGATCATGAGAGATAAGTTCAGAGATGTTTGCAACAGAGAATGCAGCATCTCCTCTACTATCTCAACTCAAAAAGGAAAGAAAGCAAGGATGAAGAAGAAGAAGAGAGTGTAAACATACCTTTTTGTATAAGAACACGAGTTTTGACGAAGATCCGTCAAGATAAACACCAAGAGCGCAAGGGAGATGACTTGCAGAGGTCTTTGGTTCGTTCGAAAGAGTTTGGAGGCAGAAAATACGAAGTAGACTCGAGATTGGACTTAAATAGAGCAAGCAAGACCTAATTACCAAAGACAGAACCCATTGGTCAATTGGATTGGTCGACTGGTCCAGTCGACCAATGAGTCAACCAATTAGTTCAGCAAGTTCAAAACAGGGAATTGAAGGCTTAGATCAAATCCAAACATAAAGGGTTTTGCACACACACCAAGTGACTTACCTAATAGGTAGAAATGCCTTCAAACCATGATAGAGAACACTCCAAGTCCATCAACTAATCCGATCTTCATCAAGATTCAGTTTCCATAAATAGAACATTGACATCAACACTCATGGATTCAAAGCCAGACACCAAGTCCTCCACTGGATGGCCCAAAGCTGACTTCTTGCCTTACTTCGAGTTGTCGGTCCTACAAACAATAGGGTTTTTCCGGGTCAAGGTTAGGGCTGGGTTTCACAATTCACGAGGTCCCAATAAGTAGGCTTAAAATAATCAAGAAATTTGTGGTTTTTGTATTTAATAATCTGCTGGTCGACTGGGCCAGTCGACCAAGCCATGACAACAACTTTAGATAGGGAATTGGAAGGCCAGACTGATCCAAATTGAGTTGGGTTTTCTCCTACAAGTCAATCAACAAGTCTAGATTAGAGAAATACCTTTGAAACAAGATCGGAAGTGCATCAACTACTTCAACTACGCTTCCCCTCTTCTAGGTGCAGTTTCTCACTGAACATTGACAGTGTATCCAAGTAAGGGGCATCACTGTCAATATCCATAGGCTCTGAGTCATACACCAAATCTTCAACTACGAGGGCCCACAAGTCTCTTCTTCCACCACTTCATGTCTTCGGACCTACAAACATCAAAGGATTTGGGTCGGGTTAGGGTTAGGATAGGGCTGGGTTTCACAGACGGTGCCACATCCTCTTCATACGAGAATGTTTGGTCATGCTAATTATCTCCGACTCCGATGTTGTGAAACCATCTGCACAGTTAGTATAACATACAAAGGAAAAGAAATGAGTTCTGATGAACTCAATAACGATAACATATTTCTCATCCATATGTCAACACAATCAACAATGCATATATGATATGAATGATGTGCAAAAGTATGAATGCTACTAAGATCTAACTATGCAAGTCTCTAGAAAATTGACATGCTTTAAGATACAACACCAACCCTCCTATAGGTAGGTCTAGTCACTCTGATCCCTCATGGACTGGTTACCTCTGTTGGGATCCTAGGTAAAGGGGTAAAGTCCACACCTGGCAATCCATGGTTGGGGATTAAGTCAACACTCTCTTACCATGACCATTGGCAATGAGTACTGGCACATGTTAGGATTTCTAATCCGATGTAAGTCATAATGGTAACACACTACATGAAGTCCAGATACTTCCCCTATGGCACCAACCAACTCGGTTCCGTATCCTTCGCAACCTAGGAATGAGAACCCTCACGGAATGGCTACCGCTATTGGACTCAACTCCCTAACCCTATGGTCATCCACATATTGTTGGGGTGGAATGCTCTCATGTGAAACCCAGTCCTAACCTTGACCCGGAAACCCTGTTGTTTGTAGGTCCGAAGACCCGAAGTAAAGGAAGAAGCCAACTATGGGCCATCTCAGTGGAAGACATGGTGTTTGACCTAGAACCCATGGAAGTTGATGATGGTGTTCCATACTTGGAAGCTTGTTCAGAATTGGAAAAGAAACTGCACCTTGATGAAGATGAGACTAGTTGATGGACTCAAATTGTAGTTGGACATGATTTGAAGGCATTTCTCTATATTAGGTAAGTCAAATGTTGTGTTGGGAGAAGCTCATTGGGTTTGGACTTGACTTGGACCTTCAATTCCCTGTTTTGGCCTTGCTAACTTGCTTGGTCGACTGGGTGGTCGATTGGGCCAATCAACCAACCAATCGACCAACAGGGTCAGAATCTGCCAAATATCCTCTGTTAGGTCTACTGGTGCTCTATATAATAGAAGTACATGTTTCTTAACCTCCTTTGTTTCTAAAACCCTCAGAGAACGTGGGAGGACTCTCTCAAAGCCTCTCCTTGGTGTTTGTGAAGAACTCTTGCAAGACTTCAAGTTTTTCATTTCTTATTCTTCAATTAAAGGTTAGTAATCTCTCTTGTATGGTATTGATCTACTCTTACTATGATTTATTCTCTGTGTTGAGATTATGAAGAAGATGTTGCATCCATGCAACCATCTCTTCTACAATCTCTATTTATTCTTAAGGTTTTATGATCTTCATATTGATTTTAGCCATGATACTTGTGAATTCTTCATGAAGCCATGATCATTCTTTCGATTTGATTTCTCTAGCATGTTAGATCTATTTTGCATGATAGTTTCATGTATGATCTTCTGATTATGTTCTACTAGAATGAGATCCTATCATCTCTAGTTTTTCTCTTGAGTTCATAGCAAGTTTTCATCGAAAACTATGAATTTCACCAAATTAGAAAGTCATGTTCCAAATTAGAAAGTAGTGTTTTTGATCATTGTTAGTGTCTAATCTATGCTATTTTAGTGTTAGATTACTGTTTTAGAGGTTTCCTCCAAGTTTCGTAGTGTTTCAGATCTTGTAGAATGAGTTTCGGATAACAAATCAGTTTTCTGCTGCGTACTATTTAGGTGGTCGATTGCTTGGTCGACTAAGCCAAGCTACCACCCAATCGACCAAGCAAGACAATAGTTGTGTTCTTCGTCCGATTTGATTCGTTCTTTTAGGCCTCTTTCCTAATGATGTATCTATGCTTGTTTAGGGTTTATTTGCTAAGTTTGGAACCATTCTCTTTGATCTTTGAATATTCATCGAAGCTATTTAAGGTAAGGATAGTTGTTTCCATAATTACATAGATTGCGTGAATCTTAGTTTCTATTTTGGGATTTTCTTAGATTCACCACCATAATTGTATTTTCTTATTATTATATTACTGTTGTAAGTGTTTCAAGTACAATAGTATCATGTTCATGTATTCTTTTGATTATGAATACTTATTCTTGTCATTTACATATGCGATTGATCATGTTTATATGCATCTTTCTATATGATGAGGTATCGGTTGTGTATGTTATGAGTGAATTGAGAATGTGATTGAATAGGTATGATTTGGGGATTGGGAAGTGTCCTTTTGACATTTTTGTCCTTGGACATTAGTGGGAATAGTATGAGATATTTCCGTTGGTGCCCTTCAACACTTTCCTGGATTATTGGTTGTTATACCTAGGGCTTGTCTAGCGGTGTTTGGCTAGGAATACCCTGTTATATCAGACCCGGTTTGGAAGGGTATTGAGACCGAACGACCCGTGGTAGCAATGAGGATTTGTGGGCGCTCAAGATCGGTAACCAACCAATGAGAGGACATGAGTCATATTGTGGATACTCGTGAGAGGCCATTTATTGGTAGGGCTGCAAATAGTAGACTTGGGCTCATGGGCGTTCAAGACCGGTAACCAACCCATGAGAGGACATGAGAGCTTCTCGTCTATTATTTGTGGGTGACCAATAGGGTTGATGAGTCCGTAGTTCGGGACTATGCTGATTCTAGTGAAAAGGATACCGGAAAGGATCGCCCGGGGCGAGGAATGGACATATATGGACCTAAGTTGATATAACTAAGTAGATGACTTGCATTTGGCTAAGTTTTACCTTGACATGCACCAATACTTAGACCAAACGATGATGTGAGAGAGTGGTGACCTAAACCCGAGCCATGGAATGTCCCGAGGGATGAAGGACCCTTTGCCAATCGAGGATGAGTGATTTGAGACCTACCCAAACAAGTATGGTGCTATGACTTAAAGCATGTCCGCCTATAAAGACCAGCATACATAGAGTTAGCTTCATACATGCATTGTCCATTTCATATCATATTGCACCATGTTATGTTTTGCTATCATGTTATTATGTTGTTGTGGAATAACTTGCCTTGCTGAGTTCTTTTGAACTCACTCCTTTCTGTGCAAATATCTTTTGTTAGATTATTCTACAAGTGTTGATTACTATGATGGCCAGTATGAGGAAGCGCAAGATGAGGAAGCATACTTCACGCAAGGTGTTGGCGGTTACGAAGATCTTGGTGATGATCCCTCGTGTTACGTACCATGATTAGCTCAACCGTCAAGTGGAAGCGGCCGTGTTTGATTTCCAAAGTTTATACTTATAAAGATGTTCTTTATAAAGTAGAAGATACTTTAGTTTAGTTTGATTACTTCTTTCCTTACTTTCTTTTGGAATCGGTTGTAATCCTCTTCTTGACTTTTGAACTACATTTCCGCTGTAATCGTGGAGTGAGATTATGCCTCACTCTACCCTTTTTGATTATATATATATTGCTATCATTTTTTTGCACTGTTATTATATTGTCATTCTCTTTTCTTATCTTGATCTCTTGTTTATATTATTACACATTGATTATATTCTGTTCACGATTATGTAATTGTGCATGTGGGAGGATTTCCTCGGTACTTGTTCTTCGGGGCTGTGGATCACACACTTGGGTATGCTAGGTAGGGTACTGGCTGGGTGGATGTGACATCTCATGACTCCTCACGACACCTGGTTCACTCCTTGGACATCTACGAACCCAACCCTAACATATGCAACCCTACCATTGCATGAACAATGGTGGACCACTGAGTCTCCACACGGACTGGTTACTATTGTAGGATGAAACAAAGTCATGTCACCATCGTCACGGGTCATTCGGCTTCAATTCCCCTACCGAAAGGGAAGTAGTATGTGGGGTACCTAGCCATGCAATTCTAGAGTCCCTAGGTATGTCTTTTAGTAGTCATGATAGTGCTGGAGGCATTAGTGAACATGTGTCCCATACCACAGCCCTCTCATATCTCAAGCCAAGATATCCCAAAGGAATACCCTTTCCATCACAACTACACTACGTCATTCACCATCATACCACAACCAGTTGTTCAATATCATCAATGATAAAGTACATAAAAGAACATCATAAACAACAAGTATATGATAGGATCAACACACTTTGTATAGTTACTGCAAGATACATGATTAAAGAATAGTAAAGAAAGGAGTAGATTCATCATGTATATGTAATTGCATAAAGATAAGAATGTATGTCCTTACCTGTAATTAAGTAAACGTTCATTAGAAAGCAAACCGTTCACAATTAGTAGACTTTCAGTAGAAATAGAGAACACCTATAAACAAGGTTACAAGATCATATAAGTAACATGAGTCAAATAGACTAAAAGCCAAAAGCCACATATTTATTGTGACCCAGCCGGTTGCTTAGGCCGATTGCTTGGCTCAAGTGACCGCCACTAGCAACCACCCCAAAAACAGAATGTTCAAATCCGAAACTCAAGCTTTTAATCATCCGATTTTAATCCGATTTTGGGATGATCTCAATCCGAATTTCGAACCTAACATATCTATAACCAAGGGGTAAACCAGAAACCCTAAAATTACCACGGACTGTCACCCAATTTCCTTCCCTTGAATAGATCCATCCTTTCCACGAATGCAGGGATTTCATTCTCGGACATGATCCTTTCAAGAACATTAAAGAGGGGATACCGTAACAAGAAGGATCACAAATAACCAAAAAGGAAACAAAACTAGACTATTCAATAGCTGAAGAGAGAGACTAAGTGAATGGGGATTCACTTACCTCAACTATATCAGCAAGAATAGAAGGGAAAAGGTTCCAGATCATTATCAACACTTTGCCCACCTTCTAGCACATCTCCACTGCCGCCTAATAGCCCAAAACAACAATCCCGAATATAATAATACGTTAATAGGGGGAGGGTTGCTATTTATAATGAACAGGGGGAAAATTAGGGTATTTTCTCGCAAGCAGAACCTGGTGGTCGCTTGGGGCGGTCACTTGGTTCAATCAACCGCCTCAAGCAACCGCCCCCTAGTACATTGCTGTACAAGGGTGCTTTGCTCAAGGGGTTGAAACCCAAACCCAAACACAACCTAACCCTAATCAACACATGGGGGAGGTCTTACTTTCATTCCGGACATCTCTAGACACCTCATGCCTTCTACCAGAGATCCAACTTCTTAGCAAGGCAGGTCTTCATCAAGAGAATCTAGATCCATGTGTTCAGGATATGGATCATGGACCTCTATCCGGACACTCCACAAATTAATCCGACTAGACCTTTGGGTTATCGGACCTGCAATACGGATTCTGTGTTAAAATTATGGGGGTTGTTACACTACATGTGGTCCAGATACTTTTTCTCATGCCTAGTGCCATGTTGATCCAGTATCCTTCTCCACCTAGAATGCTAATCCTCATGGACTAGTTACCTCTATTGGATAACATTTCTTAGCCTATGGTCATCCACATGTGCTAGGGCGGATGCCTCTCATGTCTACTCACGATAGCCAAGCTGTCTTACGCCCATAAGCCAAACCCTCAACATATGCATCCCTACCATTACATGATAATAGTGGCCATGTATCTCCTTATGGATTGACTACCTCTATTGGACACCCACAAGCCCACATCATCGTCATCACGGGTCACTCAGCTTCAATGCCCCTGCCAAAAGGGTAGTAGCATGTAATGGTTAGTTTAACCATGCAACTAGACTTCCTAGTCATAAAGGACAACAACTAAGGAAGGCACAAAAAGCAACAAGGACAATGGTCCAGACCACAGTCCCTAATGTTCAAGGATAAGGATACCAATCTAGGTATTCCCTAAGTCACAACCACACCTATAAGCATCTCACATCATATAATAAAGCAAAGCACAATAATTATCATTCATGTTTCACAATAAATAATTAGTCATACATAAACAATAGTTACAATATAATAAAGAAATATAGACATGCTTAGAATAATTAATATATCAAGACATCAAACAATCTAGCATAATATGCGATTGTGTTCTTATCTAACTTAACGAAAAAATACTGATAAATGACCAAAATCCTCACAACCAAATACTCTAGTAATTCCTAGTAAACCCCGAAGCTATGATCATGAAGTAATATTTAGGCTTAGGAATCAAACTAAGCGAATCAATATCAAAACAGGGTTTGTGAACCAACCGATTCTTGAGGCTGGTTGCTTGAGCCGGTTGGTCCAATCGACCTCCTTAAGCAACCACCAGATTTTCTAGCGAATTCTAAGACTAAAATTCAGACTTTTGATCACCTATCTTCGACATACTTTTGGGATGATCCTAAGCCTATATCATGTTCCTAGAACACTACACAAGCCTCTCCAATCACGAGAAACGAAAGAACTAAACACAACATAGATCTCAAAATTTAGATCTCTCTTTGAAAGTAACCGCCATTAAAATAGATATGTGATCTATTCTCCTAGCGTGATTTGATTGAAATGAAGAAAAGTAATTATTTCCTATCTCCAGTCTTCTTACAGTAGAAATTTGTAAGAAAACCCACTCTCTAAATATAAGAGAATTAATAGAATAAGAATGTAAAATCCCCCATGATCTTAACCTGGAAATCTATATTGTAGGTCTGAGAACCCGGGGTGCGGATAGAAGACAACTGTGAACCATCCATATAGAAACCATTGGATTGGAGTCCAAACCAATGGAAGTGGATGGTGATGATGTTGAGTTGGGAGTTCTGTCAAAATTTGGAAGGAGATCTAACTCGGATGTCAACGGATTTGGCAAATGGATCAAGTGTTCATTGATGACACATGTGGAAGCTCCTGAAATCAAGTAAGACCCTTTTGGAGTGGAGAATAGGAGCTAGAGTAGAGTCGTGGGCTTTTTGGGCTGTGATTTTGCTTCTAAAACTAAGTTTTAGTGGCTAGTCGATTGGCCTGGTCACCAGCCTGATTCCAGGTGAAAAGAGAAAATTTGAAAAATTAGATTTTTGAGGCTCTATTTAATGTGTTTTTGTTCTAAAACGTGTCATTATGATCTATAGCCATTAGAGGGCATCAAAGCTTGTCAGAGAGTGCTCCATGAAGGTCAAAGGCAGTGTGGAGATCTTACAAAAAGCTTTCCGTGCGGCAAATAACTTTCTCTAAGATTAGTACTCATCCCTGTTCTTTCTAATTCTCTTTTGTGGTTGATTTCTTCTACTGTTTAGACCTAGTAGGAGCCTTCTAGTCACTGTATTAACCTAGTTTATCTCTTCTTTTGGCCCTAGAATGAAAAATGAAGTTCGTGGCCCTTTATGAGACCCACTTTTCGTGTAGAATAGGCCTGGTCGCCCAGGCGACCACACCTCTCTGCTGCTTAATTTGTGATATTTTGGGAGATTTTTGGATTTTTGTGCATATATTTGGCCTAATTGATGATAGAATGATGAATGAAATATTAGTTTATGTGCTAGAGTTTTGGAATTGGAAATTTGACAAGAAATTTGAATGGTTGCCTTGGTATTGAAATTTCAAGATGGTGAACATAAGGAACTGAAATGCAACGACAGGTCAAAATGTGAATGGGAGTAACCCTAATGGAGTTGTTCCTCCTAGTGCTACTAGAACTCAGAATAATCAGAATGGCCAACACAATGGTGCCCCTCTAGTCACCCCTCCGGTTGTGACTTTGCAAGACATTCTAAATATTATGGGAAATATGATGCAGCAACAGAAAAGTTAGTTCAACCAGATGATGCAAGGGTTTATAGCCATGCAAAATGCAAATCGTGCTACCTCGACAAACCCTAAAGGAGTTGGCACCTTTGCTGCTAGAGCTAATGTGGGTGGTTATATTGTTGGACCACATGTGAAGATGATGAAACACTTTTTGAAACTTTAGATGCCCAATTTCACCAGTGTGACCTAGGATTCCCTTTTTCCTAACAAAAACATTTGCAGTGTTGAGAGGCCCAGAAGATCATTTGTGCAGAGCAGAAGCTTCAGCATGAGGCTGATGCTTGGTGAAACGCAACCCAACCATTCCTAGAGGCAGTGCATCATAATAATATCACCTAGGAAGTATTCAAAGAAGCATTCTGTAAGAATTATTTCCCTAGTTAGTGAAAGATGTGAAGGAGTTTGAGTTTATGGAACTTGTTCAAGGGCCAATGACAGTGTTAGAATATTAGAAGAAATTCGAAGAGTTGTTCTACTTTTTTTGAGTCAATGAAGGCGAAGAAATTCTACAAAGTATTCCGTCCTTGTATCAAGACATACCTCTCAGTTCAGCCTATAGAGAGCTATGTCCAGATTGTTCAGAACTCAAAGAAGGTGGAAGAGTAAGAAAGAGAGAATTACTGTCTTTAGCGGACATTACAGAACAAGAATACTGGTTATGTGGAAAGAGGTGATAAGAAGTTCAACAGGCCTGCCTTATACCCTACTCTATCATTTCAACATAGGGGTACGAGATATGGATATGGGAATGTTCAGAATGGACAAAATAAACAAAGTGGTGTCAATCGACCAGTTGGTGCTACTCAAGCCCCCAAGCTAGTCTATGCTAATCCCAGGCTAGTAAATCAGAGACCTCCGACACCAGTGACAATTGTGGGATAGAAAGAACCAGTTTTCTTTCACTGCCATCAGATGGAACACTACGCTCGTACATGCCCTTGCAGAGCTAGTTAGCCGATTGCAATTGTGGTTGAGCCAGCATAAGCCCCTCTAGTTAGAAAAGTGTACAGTATCACTGGGACTGAGCAAGATTAGAGTCACGATGTTATGATAGGTACATTACTTGTAGCTTCATTTCCTGCTTTCATTTTGTTTGACATAGGTGCATCACATTCTTTCATATCATCTGCATTGGTAAGGAGAACCTCTGTTGTGTCTAAGAAGTTGCCTAAGTGTCTAGTGATTAGCACACATGCAAGATCAATAGTTCAGCTAGAGACCAAGTAGTAGAAGCTTGCCTTGTTACCATAGATGGAGGGAATTTGGAAGCCAATCTGGTGATCCTTAACATGAGACACTTTGATGTAATTTTGGGAATAGGTTGGCTAACTGCACACAAAGTAGTTATCCTCTGCTCCTTGAGGAAAGTGCAATTTTAGCCTAATAAAACTACATCTTTTGAGTTTCAAGGTGACCAAGGGAGACTTAGTAAGAAGATACTGCCTTTACAAGAGAAGTAAGGATCCTGTTGGAAGGTGCGGTGCTCAATGCCTCATTTGAAAATGAAGTTATGAAGACTAAAGCATTGAAGATGTCATGATAGTGAGAGACTTCGTGGATGTCTTTCTTGAAGATTTATCAGGCTTACCTCCATAAAGAAAGTTGGAATTTACCATAGAGTTAATTTGGGGAGCGGCTCCAGTGTCAAAGACTCCATATAGAATCGCACCCACTGAGTTGAAGGAACTGTTGAATCAACTGAATGAGCTCCTAGAGAAAATATTTATCCAACCAAGTGTGTTAGATTGGGGAGCTCCAGCTCTATTTGTGAAGAAGAAGGACGATAGCATGCGTCTGTGCATTAATTACTGGAGTTGGATAAGTTGAATATTAAGAACAAATACCCAATGCCAGGAATAGATGATTTCTTTGATCAGTTTAAGGGAGCAACAATATTTTCAAAGATAGATTTGAGATATGGATATCATCAGTTTAGAGTGAAGGCGAGCGATATCTGCTAGACGACATTCAGGACTCGGTATGGACACTACGAGTTCAGAGTGATGTAATTTGGCTTGATGAATGCTCCTGTTGTGTTTATGGATCTGATGAATCAAGTATTTCATAATGTATTGGATAAGTTTGTGATTGTATTCATAGAAAACATCTTGATTTACTTGAAGAATGAAGAAGAGCATGCTAGACATCTCCATTTTACTTTGCATAATTAAAAGAGAAGAAGTTTTTTTGCTAAGTTCAGCAAATGCGAGTTTTGGTTGTCAAAGATAGTTTTCCTCGGCCATGTGGTTTCAGCGGAAGAAATTAGAGTTGATTCTGATAAGGTCAAGGCAGTTGCAAAGTGGGATACACCGAAGACTTTGACTGAGACTAGAAGTTTTCTAGGAATGATAGAATACTACAGAAGGTTTATAAAGAACTTTTCTAGGTTGGTTGCCCCAGTGTCTAAGCTTACCAGAAAAGGAGAGAAGTTCATTTGGAATGATGCTCATGAGAAGAATTTCCAAGAATTGAATGAGAGATTGACACATGCCCCAGTGTTGACAGTACTAGATGACTCTGCGGATTGACAGTCTATATTGATGCTTTGAAGATTGGCTTAGGTTGTGTTTTGATGCAATATGGGAAGGTAATGGCATATGCCTCAAGGCAATTGAAATATTATAAGCAAAACTACCCTACTCATGATCTAGAGTTAGTGGCGATAGTTTTTGCCTTGAAGATTTGGCGCCGCTATTTATTCGAAGAATGAATAGGCGATTGCTTTTGCCTTGAAGATTTGGCTCCACTATTTATTTGGAGAATGAATAGCCATCTACATAGATTATAAGAATTTGAAATACTTCTTCACCTAGAGGGAGTTAAACATGAGGCAACGTAGATGGTTGGAATTGGTAAAGGACTATGATTTTGATTTTCATTATCACCCTGAGAAGGCCAATGTAGTTGCAGATGCTCTCAGTAGGAAGAGTAAGTGGGAAGAAGTGAATTTGGATGCTCTAAGCAGACAACTTTTGCTTTCCATTAGAAAGTTTGGAATTGTTATCCCAGAAGGATCTGAAGTAATACTTATAGCTATGACAACATAGTCAACCTTGAGAGATAGGATAATAGCCCTGCAAGCCTCAAACCTAGAATTGAAGGAAAGGATTGAGAAGATTGCTTCTAGTCCATAGGAAGAGTTTGATTTCTTAATGTCTACCGGTGATGCTTCGACTTATAGAGGAAGACTGTGTGTTCTAGCAGCTGAAGAGCTTAAGAAAGGAAATTTTGAGAGAAGCACATCAGTCAATGTTCGATGTACACCCTTGAAGCACCAAGATGTATAGAGATTTGAAGGAACATTATTGGTGGATTGGATTAAAGAGTGATGTGGAAGACATCGTGGCTAAGTGTAACACTTGTCAACGAGTTAAAGTTGTCCAACAACCATTGTCAGGTCTTCTATAGCCACTTCCTATTCCTAGTTGGAAGTGGGAGATATCACTATGGATTTTGTCACTAGCTTACCACGTACTAGCAAAGGGAATGACAATGTGTGGGTGATTATGAATAAATCAAAACATTTTATTCCTATGGAGATCACGTAAACCATGGATAAGCTAGAAAGATTGTATGTGGATAATGTGGTGTGTCTGCGCAGAGTTCTAGTGAGTATAGTATTGGACGAGAGATCCAAGGTTTTTTTTTTTTTTTTTTTTTTTGTTTCAGGAATAGTTTGCGAGAAAGCGTTGGAAACACAGTTAAACCTGAGTATAACTCATCATCCACAGACAGTCTATGTCACATCCTCCAAGCCGGTACCCTAACTGGCATACCCGAGAGGGTGATCCACAGCCCTGAAGATCAAGTATCGAGGAAATCATCCTCCCACATATACAATAACATAATCATAAACAGGAAATAATCAAGGTTTAATATACAAACAAGGTTCAAAACAAGAAATGAATAAACAATATAATCAGAGTGCGGAAAAATGATACCATATATCTGAAGATATCAAAAGAAGTAAAGTGAGGCGGAAACTCACTCCACAAATACAACGGAACGTAGTATGTAAGTCTAAAAGGAATAACAACTAAATCAAAGGAACTAAGAAAGATAAACTAAACATAAGGGTCTTCTATCCTATAGATGACATCTTCAAAATAGTGGACTTCATCAATCTAGCTGAGATGTTCCAATTCCACGTTGCCTCTAATCGTGGTACAAAACTTGATCAACTGAGGGATCATCAAAGTAATCTTGATTGTCGCCAACACCTTGCATGTAGTACGCTTCATCGGCTTGCGCTTCAGTGTATGGTTCTTCATAGTAGTTAGTACCTGTAGAATAGTCTAACAAAACAATGTACAAAAAGGAATGAGTTTCGAAGAAATTCAGTAAGGTAGTTAATCCATAATAACATAAATAACATGCGGCAGAACATAGCAAGATGCAATGTAGTATGAAATAGATAATGTATGTATGCATCTAAACTCTATGTATGCTGGTCTCTATTGGCAGAAATGCTTTAAGTCATAGCACCATAGTCACGCGTATGGCTCTTGTTGGTAGTGGGTCCAGCATCCCTCTTGGACATTCCATGGCTGGGGGTTAAGTCAACTCTCTCTCACATCACCATTTGGTCTAAGTACTGGCGCATGTCAGGGTAAAAGCCTAGCCCAATGCAAGTCATATACACATCAACTTAGGTCCAGATACTTCCATTCCTCCCCTCTCGGGATCCTTTCTGGTATCCTTTCCACTAGAGTCAGCGTATTCGACTCTCTCAAATACGGACTCATCAACCCTATTGGTTATCCACATATGGTAAACGGGAAGCTCTCATGTCCTCTCACGGATATAACTCACCGGTCTTAAGCGCCCATGAGCCCAAGTCTAACCATATGCAACCCTCCAATACATGGCCCCCACAATGTGATTCCCGTCCTCTCACGGGTTGGTTACCAGTCTTGAGCGCCCATGAATCCCCATTGCTGCCACGGGTCGTTCCGTCTCAATACCCTTCCGATTTGGGTCTGATATAACGGGGACATCCTAGCCAAACACTGCTAGATAGCCCTAGGTATGACAATCAGTAATTCGGGAAAGCGTCGATGGACAACCTCGGAAACATCCCATACTATTTCCGATAATGTCCAAGGACAGAAGTGTCAAAAGGACACTTCTCAATCCCAAATCATACCTAATCAGACACAATCTCAGATCAGACATGACATACACAGTCAACAGTTCATCATATACAAAAGAGAATATAAAGTCATGATCTAATCATTAACAACATGATAATAACCAATTCATATAAGTATGAATAATGAAAAAGATTACATAAACAAGTGCTACTGTTCTCACAGTAGTAGATCAGAAGTAAAAGTATACAAACAATAATTAAACTCGTAGTTCCTAAAGATAGAAACCGAGGAGTATGTGATCTATGTAGTTAAGGAGATAACAGTCCTTACCTTCTAACTCGTAAAGGAACTTAGGGAGTCAAGTAAGACCTTGACTAAACCTGAGAAGAAAGTCCTAAACAAGCATATACAACATGTTAGGAAAGATACATAGAAGAAAAGATCTCAAATCAATCAAAACAGACCAAGAATGAGGTTGCTGTACTCATTGGTCTACTGATTGGTCTACTACCCCAGTCGACCAACAGAGACAGTAGCCTTCAAGAATCCGAATTTTTAGAATAAGAAACCGAATTTGGTGGTTCAAAAGGGTACTAAATAAGGGGGAAACTATAATGGTAGCATCCTAGTATATGGAGGACATCAAACCACCACCCAAAACAAGTTTCCAAGTTACAACCTAGGAACCAAAAGGTTAACCTAATTAGGTTAAATCATGGATCATGAAGAAAACACAGTATGATCAAGGATAAAGAATTAGAGGATGATAGGTTACAATTCTGTAGAGAAAATAAAGTGATTGGATTCTAACATGATCAAAATAGGGGTTCTTGATTTTTATCCAAGAAACTAGGGTTTCACCCTTTTTGGCTCCCATGAAAAAGGTTGAGATCACAGGATGAAAGGGAATAAATTGTTGGCTAATAATAATAAGGGAAACATTCAATGCTCAAGTTTAGATTAACATAAATATTCCCCATGAGGTTTCCCTCACATGGGAGGATACCAAAGGTTCTCCGGATGACCACACAAGGTTAGGGTTTCAAGGATTAGGGTTTCCAGGATTCAACTGGCTAGGATTAAGATCATGATGATGATCATAGATCTCAAAGAACATGATGAGATCATGGAATAGATGGTTGTAAGGGTGCAGCATCTTCTTCCTGATCTCATCCAAGAACAGAATAAAGAAAAGAAAATCAGAGATAGAGAAGAAAAGAGATCAAACACATACCTTTGATGCAGGAGGATGAAGATCACTTGAGTTCTTGCGAGATATCAACCAAGGATGCAAGGGAATTGATTAGAATGGAGTTCTAACTCGTTCCAGAGGCTTAGGAGGCAGATGAGGCGGAGTATTCCCGAGATTAGACTTAAATAGAGTAGCCACGACCTAAATTTCAAAAACAGAATCAATTGGTCGATTGATTGGTCGACTGTTCCAGTCGACCAATGAGTCGACCAATCAAGACAACAACTTCAAAACAGGGAATTGAAGGCTCAGATCAAGTCCAGACATCAAGGGGTTTTGCACACACCTAGAGTGACATACCTAGTAGGTAGAAATGCCTTCGAACCAATATAGAGAGCACTCCAAGTCCATCAACTAATCCAATCTTCATCAGGGTGCAGTTTCCAAAAATGGAACACTGACATCAACACTCAAGGATTTCAATTCCAGCCACCAAGTCTTCTACTGAAATGGCCCAAAGATGACTTCTTGCCTTACTTCGGGTTGCTGGACCTACAAACAATAGGGTTCCCGGGTCAGGGTTAGGGCTGGGTTTCACAGTCTAAGTGGACGATTCAGATCTTAGAAGACATGCTCAGATCTTGTGTAGTGGACATGGGTGAAAATTGGGATGAACATCTAGCTTTGGTGGAGTTTGCCTACAACAACAATTATCAGTCTACAATAGACATGGCATTGTATGGACATACTCGTAGGACCCTGTTGTATCGGACCGAAACAGATGAAAGAAGAATTCTAGGTCCAAAAATGATAGAAGCTACAAGTGCAATGGTTGATATGATTAGAGAAAGGATCAGGACAGCACAGTCAAGGTAGAAGTCTTATGTGAACATAAGAAGTACTGACCTTGAGTTTCAAGTTCGGGAAAGAGTTTTTCTGAAAGTATCACCTATGAAAGGTGTAATGAGATTCAACATCAAAGGAAAGCTTGGTCTTGGATACATTAGACCTTATGAAATCATTGAAAATGTCAGACTCGTCGCATACTAGACTAACCTTACCATCATCATTGGTTGGTGTGCATGATGTGCTCCACATATTGATGCTCCGTCAATGTGTGGAAAATTTGGAGCACCTTTTGCAGTAAGAACCTGAAGGCTTAGGTGCGGACCTCACCTATGAAGAAGAACCACCGAGATCTTGCACCATGAAGATAAGCAGTTGCAAAACTGCACTATACCTTAGGTGAAGATCAGATGGAAGAACCATAGCCCAAAGGAACCTTCTTGGGAGAAGGAAGATGAGATGAGAGCGAAGTATCCTTATCATTTTGGAAACCTAGGTACGCTTCTAATTTCTAGGACGGAATTTCTTTTGGCGGGGGGGGGGGGATGTGAAATCCCCCATGATCCTAACCCGAAAATCCATATTGTAGGTCTGAGGACCCCAGTGGACGGATGAAAACAACTATGGACCATCTAGATAGAGACCATTGGATTGGAGTCCGAAGAAAAGGAAGTTTATGGTGATGGCACTGAGTTGGGAGTTTTGTTAGAGTTTAGAAGGAAATCTAACTCGGACATCAACGGATTTGGTAGATGGATCAAGTGTTCATTGATGACACATGTGGAAGGTCCCAAAAATCAAGACCCTTTTGGAGTGTAGAATAGGAGCTAGGGAAAAGCCATGGGCTTTCTGGGCCTTAATTCTACTCCTGGAATCAAGTTCCAACGGTTGGTCAATTGACCTAGTTGCCCCCGGCGACCGGCCTGGTTCTTGGGTGGAAAAGGTCAATTTAGGAAAATTTGATTTTTAAGGCTCTATTTAATGTGTTTTTGTTTTAAAACATGTCATATGATCCATAGCCATTAGAGCTTGTCAAAGAGTGCTCTGTGAAGGTGAAAGGTAGTGTAGAGATCTTCCGAAAAGCTTTTCGTGAGGCGAGTAACTTTCTCTAAGGTTAGTACTAATCCCTGTTCTTTCTAATTTTCTTTTGCAACTGATTTCTTCTACTGTTTAGACCTAGTAGGAGCCTTCTACTTACTATATCAACCTAGTTTACCTCTTCTCTTTGCCCTAGAGTAAATCTCCTTTCACTCTGGTTCTTCCGTGATTCTTCCGGATTGATTTCAGAAAAGACCTAACTTAGGATTCACTAGGTTTTTGTTTCTTTTGTATTGTTAAGTACTTAAATCGTGTTCTAATATTATTTTAGATTTTTTTAATGTATTTTTGAAGTAGTTTATAATCGATCCTGGAGGTCTACAATTGATTTGAGTCGATTAAGTCTGTACTTGGAGATTGGTTGATTGGTCTGGTTGCCCCGAGCGACCAGCCTAAGCAACTAGTGCCCCTCTAGTCGACTACTCTGGTCGCCCTAGGCAACCTGTCACATCCCTCCAACCGGTACCCTATCTGGAATACCCAGAGGTGTGATCCACAACCCTGTAGATCAAGTTTAGGAACGATCATATCCACTTAGCACAATAACATAATCAAAAGCAAGAACAAATCATTTATATTCAAGTAATTTAATAATAAAATCAAGAAAAGATCTTAGAAGGATCACAAAAGAACATCAGAGTGCAATACCAAACAAAAGATAACTACAGAGTATAGCGGAAATATACCCCACAAACAAAGTGGAAGATAGATCAGAAATTTAAAGCAAGGTCTAAGCTATTACATATAAAAGTAAAAGTCTAGAAGAAAAGAAAGTCAACTAATCAGTATTTTCCATCGGCTCTTTTTCTTCTTCAATTTTCATCTTCTTCACCTTAGGATTGTGCTCTTGTAGCTTCAGGTCAACATCAAGCTCATGATCCCATTGGCGAATAAGAAGATGCTGGCTGCTGTCAATAGGAGTCGTCAGTGTAGTCCAAACCTGTATACTGGTCACACCATTGGTCATGACCTTCTCCATGGACTTCTGGAGCTGAACCAAGTAAGGAAGGGTCCTCTGTAACGTAGCACAAGTTCTCTTTCGATCCTGCAAAACCATCTAAAAACATGTTCCCCGAAGGGTAAGGTCAAAAAGAACTTAGCAAGTATCCAATTACAATAAACATCTTCACACACAATCCAAGGTAAACATAAATGAAATGATATGAAACAATAAAAGCAAGTATGCTTCTAACTCTATATATGTATGCTGGTCTCTATTGGTAGACACACTTTAAGTCATAGCACCATACTCCTTTGGGTGGGTCTCAAATCAAACTCCTTCAGCCTTCCCGGCATCTTGGGTTCTCCGTTTGGTAATTGGGTCTTGAATCCTTCCCGGACATACCATGGCTGGGGTTTAGGTCATCACTCTCTCACATCACCATTGGTCTGAGTATTGGCGCGTGTACAGGGTTAATCTTAGCCCAATCCAAGTCATTTATTGAGTTATATCTATTTAGGGTTAGATACGTCCATTCCTCACTTCCCACAATCCTTTCCGATACCTTTCCCACTAGAGTCACAATCTCCTTCCCGGCTACATAGACTCTTAACCCTATTGGTCATCCACAAATAGTAATCGGGAAGCTCTCATGTTCTCTCACAGGTTGGCTACCAGTCTTGAGTGCCCATGAGCTCAAGTCTACTACTGCAATCCTACCAATGAATGACCCCCACAATGTGATTCATGTCCTCTCACAGGTTGGTTACCGATCTTGAGCGCCCACAAATCCCCATTGCTGCCATGGGTCATTCAGTCTCAATTCCCCTTCCGATGGGGTCAGATATGACAAGGGTTTCCTAGCCAAACACTTCTAGACATGCCCTAGCTATGTCAACCAATAGTAAAGGAAAGCGCCAAGGGGCACCATAGGAAAGCATCCCATACCATTTCCATTGGTGTCTAAAGACAGGAACGCCAAAAGGGCATTCCCCATTCCACAACTACAACCTAGACATTCATATCATATCATGATTCCATACATATCACATTCACATTCACATTCACATCATAGTCCAAATTACATTCACATTACTCAATAAACAATTCTAATATGTAAATCTTAATATGAACATGCTACTGTAGTTGCAGAAGAAATACAATGTAAAGAAAGTAAAACAACAGTAGCTAACTCATGCATTCAAATCATAACAAGGTATGTAAATATGCAAATTGTGAGTGGAATATTCACCTCGTATTCCGAAATTATAATCTTCAAATAAGAGATCAGAGAACAATTCCAAAATCACCTAAATAAGCTTGAGAAACGTGTATAGACCATAAGAAACAAATCCAAAAGATTGGAGTCGAAACGGAGACAAAACAGGGAAAAGTTGATGTCAACAACCCTTTGGTCGATGGTCCTTGGTTGATGGGATCAACCAAGCAGACACAGTACGGACAAAATACACTAAATTGGTCATAACTTCTTCGTTTGAAGTCCGATTACTCCAAAATTCGAGGGAAGTTCCGCAAAAATATACTAAGACTATCTATGAAGGTTTGATCATCTAAAAAGGTCAATGGGATAGAATTCTAATAAAACACATAATAGGCTTCAAACGCAGATCAACATGAAAATGCTAGAATGAATGAGAATTCATCTAAAGAGGTTGAAGACAGTAGACCAGTCATAGAAAACTAATAAGAAACAAGTTTAGCATAGATTAGGATGGAAAACCACAGTAAGAATAGATCATGCTATCAAAACTAAACCAAAATCGTGAAGAATCACCATATGGCTTCAAGGAAAGCATAGAGTGAATGAGGATTCACTTTAAGACAAAGGAGATTAGAGGTTGGGTCATTACAGTAGTGTAATACCTTCCTCATATTCAAAACAATAAGAAACAACAGTAGAGAGAAGAGATTATAGCAGTAGGAGGTAGATCACAAACCTTGAATGAGAGAAATCAAGGAGAAATCCTTGGTTGAATGCTTGGGGATCTCCCTTGGCTTGAGGAGGAGGCTCTAGGGTTCTTTTCAGGTTATCCAGTAGTTTAGAGGCCAAACAATTAGGTTTAGAACAATGTTGCAATATAAAGGGGATCCAAAATCCAAACTTCCAAAAATAACAAATTCTATTTTCGAAGTTGCTTTGGTCGATGCTGCTTGGTCAATGGGATCGACCAAAGGGTCTCCCTTTGTCAACTTGCTGAATTTTGGATCTCCAGGGTCAAAACCGACATTTAGGCCTTCAACTAACTTAGGGAAAGGTCTGGCCTGATTTCCTAGGACCTTCTAAAGCTATCCACACTAAACTCAAGGTCCACTTTCAAGGTCAAACACCATTCAAGTCACTTTCTTCATCCAAAACAAACATGGTGTCCAGGCTAGGGTTTGGGCTGGATTTCACACAACCTACTCAACCAACCACTCCCTGCAGTGTTGGTTTTTCTTTCTCTTTTTGATATAGGACCTATAGGATTATTTCTAATTTTGAACCAACATGTTATGACCTTTTGGGAAGCGTGAGCATACCCTTTGAGTGTCTTTTTGAAGTTGCAAAACAATAGCAAGGTGAGGACGTTCACTTGTACATAATCTTGTCGCTTTCTTATTTGATATGAGACTTGCATATTGATAAACATGCTATTGTTCTACAACTTAAAAATAATGTTTATGTTATGAAATTACAAAATACAAGTCGATTGTTATTGATATTGATGTATAGATCAAACTTGAGGCATTATGGACTTGAATTGGTTTGTGTATTGTGAATATTGATTTGAACCTTTTACTTCTTTGTGGGAGGTTGTTGTATGTTGTGATTGTGAACTGGGGAATACCTATTTGGGTACTCTTGGCTTGGGATATCAATGGTGGTGGCATGAGACACTGTCTTCTGATGTCCCCAGCACTTTTCACAATTAGAGGTTGCCATGACTAGAAGGTCTGGAAGAGTATGGCTAGGCACCCTGTCATATCACACCCTATCAGTGTGGGTATTGATGCCGAGTGGCCTGTGGCAGCAGTGTGGGGTGGTAGGCACTCAAGACTGGTAACTAACCCGTGAGAGGACACAACCACATTGTGACGATCATTCATTGGTAGGGTTGCATATATAGGCTTGGGGTCATGGTTGCTCAAGACCAGTAACCAACCCGTGAGAGGTAATGATAGCTTTCCGCCCAGTATATGTGGATGACCTGTCACATCCCCCTAGCCAATACCCTAACTGCGATACCCGGAGGTTTGATCCATAGTCCCATGGTAGAGTTTAGGGCAATCACATACCCACATTGTACAATAACATAATCACGAGCAAAGAATAATCAATGTATACATATATTAGGAACTAATCAAAGAAAGATCTTCGAGTAAATCTCAAAGTATAGTTAGAGCGCAGAATAAAATGATACCAATCAGAGAATAACTATAGAGTATAGCGGAAAATAACTCTATAGGTCAAATGTGGAAGAGTAGATCAAAACTCTAAAGTATTTCTAAAGCTATTACAATCGAATGAAAAGAAAGACTAAGTCTATTCTAATCTTCCATAGGTTCTTCGTCTTCTTCTTCTTCTTCTTCTTCAATCCTCATCTTCTTCACCTTGGGTTTATGCACTTGCATCTTCGGATCAACATCTAATTCATGATCCTAACAACAAACAAGACGGTGTCTACTGCTATCAACAAGAGCCATCAAAGTGGTCCAGACTGGTGTACGGGTCGTACCACAGGTCACCAGTTTCTCCCATTGAGTCTGCAGTTGTATTAGATAAGGAAGGGTTCTCTGTATTGATGCACAGGATGTCACATCCACCCAGCCGGTATCCTAACTGGCATACCCGAGAGTGTGATCCACAGCCCCGAAGATCAAGTATTGAGGAAATCATCCTCCCACATATACAATAACATAATCATAAACATGAATTAATCAAGGTTTAATATTATAAACAAGGTTCAAAACAAAAATGAATAATCAGTATAATTAGAGTGCGGAAAAGATACCGGATATCCAATGATATCAAAAAGGAGTAAAGTGCGGCGGAAACTCACTTCACCAAAATAGCGGAACGTAGCATGAAAGTCAAAAGGAATTACAACTGAAACAAATGTACTAAGAAATAAACTAAAATCGAGCGTCTTCTAGTTTATAGATAACGTCTTCATAAGTATGGACTTCGTCAATCCAATGAATCCGTTCTAACTCTATGCTATTTTCAAAAGTAGTACGCAGCTTGATCCGCCGGGGGATCATCAGAGTAATCTTGATCGTCGCCAGCACCTTGCGTGTAATACGCTTAATTGGCTTGCGCTTCACTGTACTGCTCGTCATAATAATATGTACCTGCAGGATAATCTAAACAAAGAATATACAAAAAGGAATGAGTTTCGAAGAAACTCAGTAAGGTAAGTTAATCCATAACATCATAGATAACATGTGGCAAAACATAACATGATACAATGTAGTATGAAACAGATAAAGTGTGAATGCATCTAACTCTATGTATGCTGGTCTCTATGGTAGACATGCATTAAGTCCTAACATCGTACTTCTTAGGGAAAGTCCTCTCACACCCTCAACCATATAAGATATCTTGGGTTCCCTCAACCATATAAGATATCTTAGGCAGCCGGTTGGTAATGGGTCCTGCATCCCTCAGGACAAACCATGGCAGGGGGTTAAGTCAACACACGCTCTCACAACCATTTGGCATAAGTACCGGCGCATGTCAGGGAAAAGCCTAGCCCAATGCAAGTCATCTAGTCAGTTACATCAACTCAGGTCCAGATACTTCCATTCCTCGTCCTTGACGATCCTTTCCGGTATCCTTTCCACTAGAGTCCTAATAGTCCCTGACTACGGACTCATCAACCCTATTGGTTATCCACATATGGTAAACGGGAAGCTCTCATGTCCCCTCACGGATCATTTCACCGGTCTTGAGCGCCCATGAGCCCAAGTCTAGCCATATGCAACCCTCCAATAAATGGCCCCCACAATGTGATTCCCGTCCTCTCACGGGTTGGTTATCGGTCTTGAGCATCCGTGAATCCCCATTGCTACCACGGGTCATTCGGTCCCAATACCCTTCCTAATCGGGTTTGATATAACAGAGGTATATCCTAGCCAAACACTGCTAGACATCCCTAGGTATGACAACCATTGATTCGGGAAAGTGTCGATGGGCAACCCCGGAAACAGCCCATACTATTTCCGATAATGTCCAAGGACAGAAGTGTCAAAAGGACACCTCCCAATCCCAAACCAAGCTTAATCAAACACATTCTCAGATCAGTCATGACATACACAACCAGTAGTTCATCATATAAAAGAGAATGTAAAAGCAAAATCAGATTAAGTAGTAATAAGTAATTCATATAATATGAATAATGAAAAAGATGATATAAACAAGTGCTACTGTTCTCACAGTAGGAGATCAGAATTAAGATACAACAACAGTAGGTAATCTCATAGTTTTATAAAGTAGAAACCAGAGAACAAGCAATCTATGTAGTTAAGGAATTAGTTGTCCTTACCTTCTAACTTGGATGGGATCTTAAAGAATCAAGTATGATCTTGACTAAACCTGAGAAGACAGTCCTAAACAAGTGCACACAACATGTTAGGAAAGATGCATAAAGGAAAAAATCATAAATCAATCGAAACAGACCAAGATTGAGGTTGCTGTACTCATTGGTCGATTGATTGGTCTGCTGGACAAGTCGACCAATGAGTCGACCAATGCAGACAGTGGCCTGCAAGAATCCGAATTTTGAGAATCCAAAACCGAATTCGATGGTTCAAAAGGGTACAAATCAGAGGGGAATTATCATGGTAGTATTCTAGGGTATAGAGGATATCAAATCATAAATCAAATCAAGTTCCCAAATTATAACCTACGAACACAAAGGTTAACCTACTAGGTTAACATAGATTATGAGAGAAAAATATTTAAAAATCAAAGATTCAAGAATTAGGATATGAGGATTACAGATATAGTAAAGAAAATACATTGATTGGGTTACCATGATCAAACTAGAGGTTCTTGATCTCACCCAAGAATTAGGGTTTTACCCTTTTTGGTTCCCTCGAAAAATAATTGAGAGCTCTGGATGAAGGGAGATAAATTGTTAGCCAAAAATAACAAGAAGGGTCATTCAATGATGAAATTTAGGTTAACACAATATTACCCAAGAAGATTTTCCTTCACAAGGGAGGTTACCAAAAGCTCTCCAGACGATCTCACAGGTTAGGGTTTCAAAGGATTAGGGTTAGGGTTTCAAAGATTCCACTGGCTGAGGTTAAGATCATGATGATGATCATGGATCTTAAAGATTATGATGAGATCATGGAATAGATGGTTGCAAGAGTGCATCATCTTCTTCCTGTTCTCAATGAAGAATAGAATTAAAGAAAGAAAATCAGAGGTAGAAGAAAGAGTGAGTGAAATCATACCTTTGCTGTAGGAGGATGAAGAATTCTTCAAGTCTTTGCGAGAGATCACCAAAGAATGCAAGGGAATGGGTTAGATTAGGGTTCTAACTCGGAGGCAGAGGAGGCGGAGTATTCCCGAGATTAGACTTAAATAGAAGAGACAAGATTCAAATTTCAAAAACAGAATCAATTGGTCGATTGATTGGTCGATTGGTCCAATCGACCAATGAGTCGACCAATCAAGACAACAACTTCAAAACAGGGAATTGAAGGCTCAGATCAAGTCCAAACATCAAGGGGTTTTGCACACACCTAGAGTGACATACCTAGGAGTTAGAAATGCCTTTGAATCAATACAGAGACCACTCCAAGACCATCAACTAATCCAATCTTCATCCGGGTGCAGTTTCCACCATTTGGACACTGGCATCAACACTCATGGATTCCAATCCAGCCATCAAATCTTCAACATAAATGGCCCAAGGATGACTTATTGCCTTACTTCGGGTCACTGGTCCTACAAATAACAAAGTTTCCGGACTAGGGTCAGGGCTGGGTTTCACACAGGATCTCTTCTGAACCTTCAAAATCATCTATAAACATATCCCCTAAAGGGTGAGCTCAATAGAACTTAGCAAGTAGTTCAATCATAATAAATAACTATAAGTAGTTCAGAACAAGCATGATGCAAATGATATAAAATAATGAATGCAAGTATGGTTCTAACTCTATATATGCTGGTCTCTAGTGGTAGATACGCATTAAAATAGAACACCATACTCCTCTGGGTAGTCTCAGTCACTCTTCCCTCACGATTCTTAAGCACATCTTTTAGGTTCTCTGTGGTAATTGGGTCAGGGCATCCCTCTCGAACTTTCCATGGCTGGGGTTTAGGTCACCACTCTCTCACTCCACCATTGGTATGAGTATTCGCGTGTGTCAGGGTTATACCTAGCCCAATGCAAGTCATCCACTAAGTCACATCTACTCAGAGTCGGATACCTCCCTTCCGTGCACTAGACAGTCTGTTATGGTATGATAGCCTCCCTTCCATGCCTAGGCAATCCATTCCTTTATCTCCCTCCCTAGAGTCACCGTCTCCCTCTCGGCTACGTAGACTCTTAACCCTATTGGTCATCCACATATAATAAACAGGAAGCTCTCATGTACTTTCACGGGTTGGTTACCGGTCTTAAGCGCCCATGAGCCCAAGCTTATTATGTGCGACCCTACCAATGAATGACCCCCATAATGTGATTGTGTCCTCTCACAGGTTGGTTGATCTTGAGTGCCCACCAATCCCCATTATTTCTACTAGTCACTCGGCCTCAATACCCCTTCCGATAGGGTTAGATATGACAGGGTTTCCCTAGACAAACTCATCTAGACCAATCCTAGGTATGTCATCTAGTAGTTGCGGAAAGCACCAAGGGCACCATAGGAATGCTTCCCATACCACCTCCACTGGTATCCAATGACAGAAACGCCAAAAAGGCATTCCCCAGTCCACAACCACCCTTAGGCAAATCACATCATATCATGATTCCATAAATAACACAATAAAGTCCAACTCACAATTGAATCAATCACATTCATACAAGTATGCAATTTACATAATGAAACATATTTTGGAATTACAAAAGTATAACAGTATAGAAAAAGTATAACTACAATAGCTAACACTTGCATACAAGTCCTAGCATATCAAAGCATGTAATCGTGTTAATTTTGAGTGAACGTCCTCACCTTATAATCAATTCGTAAACTATGAAGAATGAGGTCAAAGGGTAAGTCCAAAATCACCAAAAACAACCCTAAACAAACAAATATAGAGTATAAGGATCAAACCCTAATGATCGGAGACGAAACAAATACAAACAGAGCAAAATTTTCTATTTGGACTCCTTTGGTCGCCCCAAGTGACCAAAGCAAACAACCAAGCCTGTTGTGTATGGACAACGAACTATAACTTTGGTCAGAAACTCTTCCTTGAGATCGAAACACTCTAAAATTAATAGGAAAATTCTAAAATTATATATGAAGATCTAGACATCAAACAAGGTCATTGGAATAGAAATCTAATAAATCACATAATAGGTTTGATTCGCGGATTCTCACGGAAAGACTAGAATGAATGGGGATTCATTTTAGAGATAAAAAAGCAGTGGATCATGGTTATAAAACAACCTACGAACATATCTAACATAGATTAGAAATCAAACAACTCAAGTAAGAATAAATCATGGTCATCATGCTTGGTTAAACACCGAAATCATACCGTGCTTTTCACGGAAAGAATAGAGTGAATGAGAATTCACTCTAAGACTACGAAGATCAGAGATTAGGTCATTATAGCAGTGTAAGACCTTCCTCAGAATCAAATCAATGAGTTCAAACAGTAGAGAGAGTAGATCAATAAACTATGGATGTGAATACTAACCTTGTAAAAGAAGATTCAATGGAGGAATCTTTTACGGATGCTTGAGATCAACCTTGGGCTTGAAGAGGAAGCTCTAGGGTTCTTCTCACATTCTCCAATAGCTAAGAGGCAAAGTGGTATGAATTAGATCGGAGTTTGAATATATAGGGCTCCAAAAACCTAATTTTCCCCAAAAGAGAGAATTCCGTCCCTGACCAGTTTTGGTCACCTAGCTTGGTCGCCTTAGGCCACCAAGGCAATCAACCAAGGTCCATTGCTGAATTTTGGTTCCTAGAAGCCAAATTCACCACTTGGGTCCTCATCCAACTTAAGAAAGGGTCTTACCTAATTATGTAGGACCTTTCAAAGGTGTCAAAACTATACTCAAGGTCCATTTCCCAAGTCCATCTTCATTCAAGCTACATCTTCTCTCAAAGTCATTCAAGGTTTCCATAATATGATCTTCATTATCAACCTCCATTGGTTCTAGGTTAGAGCCAATGGGTTCAATTGAGAGGGTCCATAGCTGTCTCCTACCTTGACTTCGGGTCTTCGGACCTACAACATAGATTTCCGGATTAGGGTTTTGAGGGATTTCACGTGATCAATAGGGTTAAGAGGAGGTATAGTTCGAGTTGGTTGGAGCCATATGATACATTGACTCATGTAGGGGGGATGCTAAACCAAACTTAGGTTGATGTGATTGAGTAGTTGACCTACATTGGGTTAGGTATATCCCTAACATGTGCTAGTTCTCATGCCAATGGTGTGTGAGAGAGTGGTGACCTAAATCTTAGACACGGTGATAATCCAAGAAGTATGCCTTTACCCCTTACCAAGGATCTCAAGATTGGTAACCAACCCATGAGAGATCAGAGTGACAAGACCTACTCAGAGGAGGCTGGTGTTCTATCTTAATGCATCTCTACCATATAGGGACTAGCATTAGTTAGAGTATAGTAACATAGTTGCATTTCACTTCATATCATGATACACTATTTGGTATTTTTATTTAAACTATAATCATGGTTATATGCTTGTGAACTACTTGCTAAGTTCTTTTGAGCTGACCCTTCAGGGAATTTCTTGCTTAAGATCTTATCGCAGATATAGATACCGCGTATCAAGATTACGAAGCACAGGCGATAGATTCGCACAATGTACACAATTTTGTGGACTATGACGCACATGGTGATGAATGTACGTGTCACGACTGCGTGTACCAAGATTAGTGCACCTCATGAGTTGGTTAACACCATTCATGGAATAGAGACTTGGGAGATTCGTAGTTACATTTTCCTTAAGGACACTTTCTTTTTGTAATCTTAGGATTTTTGTCTATACTTTCCTTTCCAGTTGGTTGTTTCAGTTTTGACATCACTTCCGCACTATGATTTCATTTTTAGATCCTTTTGAGATCCTTGTTATTTGATTTATCTCTTTATTATTATATATGACGTTAATATATTCTTGCTCATGATTGGTCTATTGCGTGGAATGGTTTGTGATTGTTTGAGACCTAATCTTGTGATTGGCGATCACTCTCTCGGGTATTCGGGTGGATGGATACCGGCTGGGTGGATGTGAAAAGAGTAGTTAGCTTACCCACATCTAGAATCCAAAAGTCAATGAACTCTGCAAGATTCTCCGAGAATAGAGGTCTTCCTTCTCCACTCATGTGTTCTTTGACCTTGCAGCCGTCCCCAATAGTCAAAAGTATTAAAGTAATGCAAAAATAGGGTTTAGGGGACTTTAAATAGGGTGTCGAGGACAAAACAAACAAATCTACCTATACTTTTTCTAGCAACTGCCCTTAGTGGCAGTTGCTTGGCTAATCAACTGCCTCAAACCCCTAATACTTTTCAGTATATGGGCACTTTGCATTCCTGGTTGATCCCTAACACTGTTGCAAGCTTAAATATCACATAAAAGGCTCTTACCTTGCTTATTGACAACATCCAACTGTAACTCTCTTGCACTGAATATCCATTTGCCCAAACCATTTGGGTTCTCACTAGATCTTCTTCTGGTTCCAAATAGGGAAGGTTATTCACCATCTTCAGCTAGATCCATGAGTTATGGGGCCAAAACATGAGCTTTAATTCAGATGGTACAAAATTTCTTGCGACTAGAGGCTTGGGTACTCAGACCTGCAATTCAGATTTCGGGTGAGGATCATGGGGGTTATTACAAAAACAACCCACCTCAAACACCCCTATTGTAGCTAAGGGTGTCAATTGGTTATGGATCGTGTACTCAGTTCTCGTTTGAGCATTCCATATAGTTAGTTTGATTCTAAGCAGCGGAACTGAGATCAAGATCTAGACCAATTTCCAAAATGGTCATGAAATTGAAAACACATCTGATCCTAAGCAGTATGGTTGGATCTGATTATAACATGTTTCTTGTGTTTGGTTCTTATATGATTATTTTATTGGTTTCCATATCTAATTTAAATTCGATTATAGTGATAAGTTCTCATCTAACTAAATGTTCATGAAACAAGATAAAAAAAAAATACAAAGGTCAAAATATATAATTTGCTTCAGTGAAATACTAACTCCGCCAGTGTTTGTTGTTGGTCCCAAGCCCAGATAAAGGAGGAGGGTTGGTATGTCAAGTTGGCAACTAGCCCCATAAAAAATCCAGCCAAATCATTTTCATGGATTCGACCATTTAGTGAAATACTATAAATCTTGTTTTAGATTAGACAAGTCTTGATTCATGAGTGATGCGTCCAAAATCTGCTCAGCCCTTAGATCTCCTTAGAATGACCTGCAAAATGAAAGCGTCAGATGTGGCCCGACCGCTGGGGTCAGGAGTCCACCTCCGAAGGCTAAGTCAGTCGATGAACTTAATCACAAACGGCTCTGCTAGAAGCACAGAGCTAAGGAATGAATAACTGGAAAACGATTTAGATCATAAGCATCTGAGTGTTTACGTCCAAATGTGTGTGTATATCCCTTTACCTTGTAGGTAAGTGATGTTTATATAGAGTGTACCTTCGAATCTTCTTCGTTGGATGTATTTGAGCCTTCTTCGGATAGTCGTTGGATTCTAACAGTTAGATCCGTTGAGCGATAGACTTCTACTAATTTGAACTAGTAGAGGACTCCTGAGATAACCTCACGGTTAACTGATGATTATCCCTTCAACAGTGATAAGTGACAGCCGCCAAGTTGTGTACTGCCCATCATTAGGGTAATTAACCTAATCCATAAGTTGGATTAGGGCATGCTTGTTGCTGATTTAGTTTTCTTCCTCAGCAAGCTACCTCCTGGACCCGGCTCGCTCGGAAGCGAGTCGATTCCTTTTGTCCCGACCGGAGTCGAAGGTCAAACCAAGTATGAACCAGGTTCGATCATATTTTCTCCACATCAATGAGTCGACAACAAAACCTTAATATCATAATTTTTCAAATCAAGAAGAAATAAGATCTATAAAAGATAAGCCTTTGAATTCAAATTCAAATCCAAAACCAAATCCACCGTAATTAACTCGATCCTTAACTGATCTTATCTCTAACCAATCAAAAAGAGTTTATGGTAAAAATGTCAACAAGTTGCAATTCAAATTAAAATATTCAAATTGTAATTCATATAATAATATACATCTACCACTCACGAATTTGAGTGTAGAAGAATTCTCTCTCAATTAAGTTTTTTCTCAAATGAATTTTAACTTGGTATCAATTTCTCAGCCTTTGACCACAATCCACATGATTCTCAGGACCGTCTCTTCTAGCCACAATGAGCTTACCTGCTTCGTCTAGCTCTGCCACTGCCATGGCTTCCCCTTTGATTTTACTTACCAACATCGTTTCTCTCCTACTTGTAAAGCTTGGTCAAAGCAACTATCTCCTTTTGAAATCACAATTTCTCCCTTTACTACATGCACATGACCTTTATGGCTATGTCGATGGAACCAATCTAGCTCCTCCACAAACCATACCCAATTCCTCCACCACATCACCCACACCAACCTCCATTCCTAACCCTGCATATTCTCAATGGCACAAGCAAGACCAGATGATCTTATATTGGATCATCTCCTCCCTTTTTGAAAGTGCTATTTCTCAAATCACTGGTCTCACCACTTCCCACACTGTTTGGAGTTCCCTTGAACGAACTTATGCCTCCCAATCCCAAGCTCGTATAATGCAACTGGAATACCAACTCCTGCAAATTTGCAAAGGCCATTTTTCTATGGCCAAATATGTTCAGAAGATTAAATCTATTGTTGAACATCTTGCTACCTCTACTCACTCAATTTATAATGTTGATATTACCCTCACAATGCTTCATGGCCTAGGCCATGAATATGAATCCTTTGCCACCTCTATTATCTCCTGTCTTGACCCTCTTCTCCTTGATGATTTCATAGGACTTTTACTGAATCAAGAAATCTTCAAAGATCAAACAAGACAACAACTTGACTTGCCTTCATCAAAAGTTAATTTATCCTCCTGATCAACCCCCCCCCACCCTCTAACCAACACCGTGGCCCCTCTCACAGCTATGGTAGAGGACGAGCTTGAGGTTATTCTAGTCGTGGTCGTCATGCAACAAATCTTCCCCCTCTCCTCCCTACCCTATGGTTGCTTGTCAGATTGCAACAAAACTAATCATACAATAGTGCAATGTTATTTTCGCTATGCACCAAGTGCCAATGCCTCCAAGCAAAGTTCTTCCCCATAAGCTTTCTTAGCAGCACCCACAGCTTCATTTGATCCCTCTTGGTACAATAACTCACGTGTCACTCATCATGTTACATCCAATGTAACACACAAGGATACAACATTGCCTTATCATGGTACTGATCAACTTCACATTGATAATGACATAGGTTTGCATATAAAATATATTGGAAGTGCTTTCTCTATTAACCCCTTCAAAAATTCTTAATTTATCTAAAGTCCTACATGTTCCTTCCATTACTCAAAATTTGCTCTATATGTGGAATTTCATCCAAGTTCTTGCTTTGTGAAGGATCTCAAAATGGGGGTTGTTCTACTTCAAGGATCTAGCCTCTATTACTTTCATCCACCATTTGCATCTCCCTCGGTTCATCTCAGCGAATGTGTGTCTCAAGAAGTCTTGCATGACTGATTAGGGGCACCGATTGCGAAGAACTTTGGACTCTTTCTTTCACAGTTCTAGCCTGCACCAACCTTCATCCACTTCACCAGTTGTGTGTGTCCCATGCCAGATGAAAAAATCGCATAAATTAACTTTCAAGTTGAATAAATTAAGGGCTATATCTCCATTCCAGTTATTGCACTCTAATATTTGGGGGGGGGGGGGGGCTGTCACCATCTACACAGGGTTATAGCTATTATATTTGTTTCTTGGATGATTACAACAAATTTACATGGTTTTTTCCACTTGTATGTCATTCTGATGCAATTTCAGCGTTCAAGCCATTCTATTATTATGTAACCAATGCTTTTATTCCATGATTTAAATTTTGAAATCTCCCATCCCACCTGAAATTCTAATTCAAATTTTGAAATTTCCCACCACACCGAACTTCTAATACAAATTCAAATTTTGAACTCTCCTTTCCCCTTAAAATTCAAATTCAAATTCAAAACTTGAAATCTTCGAAACTCCCATCTTTGAAACTCCATCTCAACCTCGCACCGCACCCGAAACCCTAGGCCATAACCAACCTGAAAACCTAGCTCGTATCCCACCTGAAACCTAGCTCATAACCCACCTTCATTATCCCAAACAACTCAACTTGAACCTTACCATGTGCAAACCTGATCCAAAATGGGTCATCTCAAACCCATCTCTAAATTGAACCTCCTAGCCACATCTTCCTAAGATAATCCTAAAACCGAACCCACCTCATATACCACAACTAGTAATGACCCCAAATGGAGACTTGCTATACGCGAAGAATTTCATGCTCTCTTACATAATGGTACTTAAGAGTCTAGTTCCTCATCCGCCCCACATGAATTTGGTTGGAAATGAATGGGTTTACATAATCAAACAAAATAGTGATGGCTTTGTTTCACATTATAAGGCTCGTTTGGTTACCAAGGGATTTTATCAGCGTGAACGAATTGATTATTTTGACACTTCCAGTGTCGTTGTCAAAGCTACTACCATTTGCTTGATTCTATCTCTAGCAGTTGCCCAAGGATGGACTATTCGCCAATTGGATGTTCAAAATGCATTTTTAAATGGTGAATTATCTGAAAAGGTTTACATGGTTCAACCACAGGGTTTCGTCAATCCAAAGATACCTACTTGTGTATGTCACCTTCAGAAAGTTTTACATGGTTTAGAATAGGCCCCTAGGACATGATCTTATTGGCTTGGCAATTATTTACTCACTTTGGGATTCTCACAGTCTTCATCTGCCACGGCACTATATTTTCATATTTCAATACATCAAACTATCTATCTTCACGTATATGTAGATGACATTGTCCTCATCAGATCTTGTTCTTTTGAGGTTAATTTTGTCATTAAAGCCATTGGCAAGGAATTTTCCATCAAATATCTTAGTGACTTAAACTACTTTTTAGGGGCCGAGGTCAGTTGCTCAACTTATGGTTTACATCTCTGCCAGTCAAAATATTCTTCAAATCTTTTGCAAATGACCGATATGCATGAAGCCAAATTAGTAACAACCCCAACCTCCATCACCAAAGGAACATCCCCTCTATGATGATCCATCCTAGTATAGAAGTACAATGGGTGCCCTTCATTATCTAACTCTCGCATGCCCTAATATAGCATTTGTTGTTAATAGGCTTTGTCAATATATGCATCGATATACGATTGATGATTGGTTTGCAGTTAAACAAATTCTTCATTATCTAAAAGAGACCCCCTCCCAGGGGATTCTATTTTGGCCCACAACTAATTTTCCCTCACTGCCTTTAGTGACGCGGACTAGACCGGTTCAACTACTAATCGATGGTGGGTGCCCTTTAGTATTTGACTCTCACACACCCTGATATAGCATTTGCTATCAATAGGCTTTGCCAATAGATTCATCGACCTACAATTTATGATTGGGCTGCAATTAAACAAATTCTTCGCTATCTAAAACAGACCCCATCCCATGGGATTCTAATTCGGCCCACAAATAATGTCTCTTACTGCCTTTAGTGACATGGACTCGGTTGAGTCAACTACTGATCGACGGTCTACAAGTGGCTACTGTGTCTACTTAGGCCCTAACTTGATCTCTTGGAGTTCCAAGAAACAACCCACTGTGCCCTGCTCCTCTATAGAGTCCGAATACAAAGGGGTTGCTAATGCTACCATTGAGTTGATATGGTTACGGTAGCTACTGTGCGAACTTGGGGTTGTTATTTCTGCATCAACTCCATACTACGATATTGAAGCCAGTTACCTCGCTGTTAATCTGCTCTTCTATGCACAAACCAAACACATTGAGATTGACTATCATTTTGTTCGCAAACAAGTCACCACGAAAAATCTGTCAATCCGATTCGTTCACGCAAGAGACCAAGTCGCAAACATTCTCACCAAAGGCTTATCTGCTCCGATAATCAAAATTTTAAAATCCAAGCTAGTCTATCCCTGTCCAATGAGCTTGTGGGGGAGTGTAAAGGATAAGCCTCTGAGTTCAAATTCAAATCCACTGTAACTAATTTTATCCCTAGTTGATCTTATTTCCGACCAATCAAGAAGAGTTTATGGTTAAAGTGTCGACAAATTGTCGAGGTCTAATTGTAAACAAGTTATAATTCAAATTCAAATATTCAAATTGAAATTCTTAAAATAATATATATACCACGAGTTTGAGTGTGGAAGAATTCTATCTCAAATGAAACCCTAACTTGAACTTTTATTATAATATTAGTAATGACCGAAGCCTTTGTCTCAATTTCTTGTTTTATGGAGATATCTCGATTGTAATTTCTCGAGGTTTAAAAAACTAAAATCACTTAAAAGGTTATGAAATCAGCATATATAAGGATACCATTTGCTCATGACTATAACTCTAGTTAAGTTATCAAAGACAATGGGAAAATGAAGGATTCTATCTGCTTGTATGCTCATTAGACTATAACTCTCGTTAAGTAGTCAAAGGCATTGGACCAATGAAGGGTCATAATAATGAAAAGAGTGTTATGGAGTCGTTCACTGTGGAATTGAAATTTACAAATCAATCTCCACTCCACAGGGACCCTATGGATGGTCTTTTTCCTAAAGAATACAAGATCACAAAGTCACATAGATAAAAATGGATTTTCACCTTATAAATGGAAACATCTCTTCTACACCCTGGAAAGCTGTAAACATATCTCCACCTTGGGAAGAGATAGAACACATCATGAAACCCAAATGCACAATGAAAGGAGTTCAGTTCGGGTTTCTTATTCCGTCACAAAACTATTAATTGAAGAACACATTTACATTAAAAATTAGATAGATCATAGGATGTGCAAACCTTAGAGATCTTCAAGTGTTGCTCTTCTTCCAGATGGTGGTTCTTACTCTATCAAACATGCTAAGATGATCCTCTCTAGAGCACAATTGGAATCCACCAAGTTAAAACTTCCTTTGATCAATGAATGAGCATATTGACTAGGCGAAGGGATCTCTACCCAAAAAAAAAATGTTGCTCTTCTTTCAGATTAGATGATCATAGGATGTGCAAACCTTAGAGATTGTCAAGCGTTGCTCTTCTTCCAGATGGTGGTTCTTACTCTTTCGAACATGCTAAGATGATCCTTTCTGGAGCACAATTGGAATCCACCAAGTTAAACCTTCGTTTGATCAATGAATGAGCATATTGATTAGGGGAAGGGATCTCTACCAAGAAGAAAAAAAAAAAGTGAAGCTCGAAATTCTGTTCAAAGCATCTCTAGCTCCTCCTCCTGTGTTAGTTATTAATAGGGAAGCAAGGTTTTCTCCCCTTAAGCCTTGTTGTCAATAGGACTTCAATTTTCTAAGGAGAAGCAAAGAATAGGGCTCCAAAGAAAATAATAGCGCTCCAACTCTATATTTACTCCAGTTAGAAGTAGGTACAACCTAGCAAAAGTCTAGAGTTGCGAGGGGCATAGAAGAACAGATAAGAGAATGGGGAGAGGAGGGTGGGGAACAAGGAGGAGTACCCACAAATACGCCCATAGCCACACATGCTCCCAAAGTAGAAACTCAATTTATTCTATTCCATCTATCTAACAATGAGGGGTTACATCATATATATATATATATATATATATATATATATATATATATATATATATATATATATATATATGTATGTATGTATCTACATAAAGATTCCTAAAATAAGACTCACTCTTTACCCAGGACACTAACTCAATTAAGCAAAACTACAGGACTTAGAAACCAGATATCCTATATAACTAACTTCTAATAGAAAACTAAACTTAATCATATATTTTCCCCAAATGATACAACAACAACAACAACCAAAAGCCTTTTCCCAACTAAATGCAATCGGCTACATGGATCCTTGCCTTCCAGTCTACTCTATCTAAGCCCGTACTAGATACAAGGCCTAAGCTATGCATATCCCTTCCCACTACTTCTTTTAAGGTTATCTTAGGTTTGCTCCTAGTTCTTCTAATTCCTTCAATCTATATTAAATCGTTTATCTGCACAAAGGCTTTTAAAGGCCTTTGTTGAAGGTTTGCATGCTACCCAATCGACTTTGTCATTTATCAACTATTCCTAATCAATTCTAATATGATCACCCCTTACCTTATCCTTTCTACTTTTGCCACCCATCCATCTTAGCATCCTCATTTAAGCAACATTGAGTTTATCTATATGATGCTTCTTAACATCTCAACACTCTACATCATACATCATAATTGGTCGTCTGACGGTCCTATAGAAATTTCCTTTAAAGTTTTAAGAGAATTCGTTGATCACATAAGATCCCAAACACAGCTCTCCAATTCATCCACTCTATCTTAATTCGACTAGACCCATGACATAAATTAGGCCAGATTCTTTTGGTCTAGTCACCTAGTCGGATTTGGGTTGGTTCAAGGAGTAGTATTTGCATCACTAGCAATCTCCATCTCAACATTTTCGATCTGCATACAAGAGAGCAGAGTTTGTTCAATAACCCTTTGGCCTGTAACTAGCAGGCTCAATATAATCAAAGCCCACTGGAACTTGTTCAGAATCAGAAACCAGCAATATGGATATTCAACTCACACCACATGAGAAAAGGGGTTGATCAAACTGAACCGCAAGTGATCAGAGGCCAAAGTTAACTATGATAAGTGAAGAACAATAAGAAACTATCTCAAATCCTGAACCAATATAAATTGCACCCAAATTGAAAGAAATGGCAATTTTTCCATATTGCAAGCTCATATGCATGATTATAGAAAATAAAGTAATAAAGTAAAGTATAAAATGACAAATAATAATTTGACAATTAAGAATTTTCCCACACCATAAGTTCACAAACCCAAAGCAAATCCCTTTTCTGGGTTGGGGGGAGGGGGTATTAATATTGGTGAAGCCAAAACTAGAATTATTTAGATCCTTCATGGCAAGAAAAAAGAAGAAGAAAAAATCCAACTTAATGCACGAACAAGCAAGAGTAAATATATTGTAGAGACAAAAATACAAGATAGCCATTCATACATATCAAAAATCTAAAAAGAAAACCCTATGATGACAATGAACTGAAGCGTTCACAGCATATGCAGACCATGAAAATTAAGGAAACAATTAAATGCCGAGGAGAAGAGGAAGAGAGACCTTACCAGAGACCTCATGTCTGAAGACAGTGATAATGAAGAAGATTAAAGGGGAAGTTGCTTCCTCGAGAACTGGATGCAAACTAAAGAGGAGTTGCTTCTTCAGGAACCGGATATCTCTTCCTTTCTGTTCATAGTTGCCTTCAGATGGAAATATTCCATACCTAGATGTCAGTAGTGTTAACGATAAGAATTATCCAGAGGCAATCTTCATTTGAATTTCAATTTTTGAATTCAAATTATCCAGGGGCAATCTATGTTTGAATTTTAATTTTGGATAAGTCTTATCCTTAACTAAGTAGCAGAAGTTTAAAGTGAAGGAGATCTTGCAGATTGCCTCATACGTTGTTGGCCCCATTGAAGACCAGAAGAAGAAGCTGCTTTGGTAGTAGGAGACTATGAAACACGGTACCATTACTTGGTGTACCAGAAAATAATTCTTGTAATTAATATTTCACATATGTCCAATTTCTACCAGTTGTTAGGAAAGATATAGGACATTAAACGTTAAGACTGGCATTACCTGCCAGTGCCAGTATCCTTGGATGAATACCCACCACTGATGAACACATGGAATCAATTTCTATCTCGAAAGACAGGTTTCCCTTTTGAACTTCTTCAGATATAAATTTGATGCCCAACTGAGAAACCATCTACCCTCAAGTTCTTATCATCCTTGTCACAGAGAGTATTTGCCTTGATACTTAGAAAACCATCAGCTATGGCCAACCTCTCACAGTGTCTACCCAATCTCAATCTGCCTCCCCTATCTCCTCCTCCAAATCCACCACTCCTACCCTGCTTGAAATGAATCTAACATTCTCAATTCTGTTTTTCAACTCCTCCAACATCGAATATATCTGTCTTGCCTCACAGTGGTTGATATCGCCGGCCATAAACTCATGCATCCTCCCATCTATTTCGATGAAACTACACCCTAGTGTGGTATGTAGTTCTTTCTCTTTGATCAACTTCCTCACCTTCATTGCATCCTTGTCCTCCCCAGTGGCAGCAAACATGTGTCCAGCCAGCTTAAAACGGTCACCCGACATTGGTTCCAGCTCAATCAATTGCCTGAACACACGTTCCCCTCTCCTCAAGTCCTTATGTGTTCTACAAGCACCCAGCAATGCACCCCATATAATTGCATTCGGCTTCTCCGGCATCGATACAATCACTTCTTCAGCTTCTGCCAACAACCCAGCTCGTCCTAACAGATCTGCCATGCATCCATAATGCTCAATCGAAGGTTTGATCCCAAATTCTCTTGACAGCCGATCAAAATAGTGACAACCAGCTTCCACACATCCAGCATGGGAGCAAGCTGACAACATGGCAACAAAGATGATGGCATTTGGATAGATACCCTCAGCAAGCATCTTGTCAAAAAGCTTGAAACATTCTTCAGCTCTCCCATGCATGGCGAAACCTGAAATCATGACTCCCCATGCAACTACATCTCTTCTGGGCATCTTCTTGAAGACTTTGTAACCACAATCAATGCTCCCACACTTGGCATACATGTCAACCAGAGCAGTACATAACCTGACACTAAGCTTGATTCCAGACCCTTTGACATACTCGTGTATCCATCTCCCTTGGTCCAATGCTCCCAACTGTGCACAGGCAGATAGCGAGCTAACCAGTGCTGACTCATTTGGTAGAGTATCAGACAAAACCATCTGCCAAAAGACACCCAAAGCCTCCCCATGCATACCATTCTGCACAAACCCTGATATCATCGCACTCCAAGAAGCATCATCCTTCACAGATATTCTCTCGAACACCTGTCTGGCATTCTCCACGCAACCATGTCTCATGTACCCAGTTACCATTGAATTCATGACAAGCGTATTCTCATTCCGATTAGAGTCAGAGAATTCTAGTAGAACCCCCTCTGCCGAACACAGATCATTCGCAATCGCGTACATGTGAATCAGAGAGCTGTGAATATGAGTAGTTTCAGGTGATGGTTTTAGTCCAGCCTTGACTATCTGACAATGCACTTGTCTACCTTCAAAAAGCGAACTAGTCTTAGAACAGGCCTTCAGAACAAATGTATAAGTATGATTATCAGGAACCACGCCATCTGATAACATTCCATGGTAGAGGATAACTGAATCAAATGGGTACTTACCCAGTGTTAAACATCTAATCATGTTGTTGTATATAAAGGTATTTGGTGAATTAATGGATTTGAAAACAGATAAGGCATAGGGGATGAGAGGTAGTAGAGCATAGGACTCGATGAGCTTTACGGTGGCGGTTGGGTGGCGATTGAGAAGTCCAGAAACTATCAATTGGGCGTGTAATTGTTGGGTTTCTTGGAGATTCTGGTTTGATTTCTGGGCTAAGAAGACATCGGCAGGAATTCTTACAGTTGTGGTGATGGGATTTTCATTGGAGGATATTTGATAAGGTTTGAGAAGAGATGGAAGTGGAGGACTTGTCATGTTAGTACCGTTACACAGATTACCAGACATTCAAACCATTTATTCGAACAGGCGGTACTAGTAAAATGCCAGCTTGGATCGGGTTCGGTTGGATTTGACAAACTTTTAGAAATGCAACTGTACAAGTTTGACCCGCCCTCTCCCTCCCCAAGCCTAAATAGGGTGTGGACTCAAGATTTTGGCCCAAAGGGGTTGTAGGGCAAAATATTTTGGCCCTGAGTTAGGGTCATGGGAAGCCGAGCCCAATTCATACCTGATTTCTAACTCTAATTTTGACCCTGATTTTGGCCACAATTTTGATTTGATTCTGACCTTGATAATGATTTTGGTTTTGGCTTATCCTGACCTTTATTTGACCCTAATATTGGTAATGATTTTGTCCAGTACCCTAATTTGGAACTTTAACCCTAACTTAAAAATGGATCTAATCCTAATATTGACCCTCATCTTAACTTTGATCCAAGTCCTAATTTTGACCCTAAGTCATTTTGATCCAATGAGTCCACTTCGTTATATTATTTTTTATTTGTTTTGTTGTAATCATTTAGTAAAATAAATGACTAATTGTTTTTATCATTATTTTTAACATAAAAACAAACTAAGTCATTTATTACATCTTATATTTTTATTTGAAAATTTTTATGTAAATAATTGTTGATTTACTTAAAATCAAAATTCTAATACGACTTAATTAGGGTGTTTTAGAATCAAAACTCTGATTAAACTAGGGTATATTTTAAAGGACCTAAGTTCAAGGTCAAAAATCGTTACTCTTAAGCTAAAACATATATGATCAAAATTCTAATGAAACTATTATAGGTATTTTTTAATGATCAAAATACAAAACAAATTTAACTTAGGACTTGCAATAACCCCCATATTCATAACCTGAAACCTAAATTGTAGGTCCGAGTACTCAAAGCTCTAGCAGGAAAGAGTTGTGGGCCATCTAGATTGAAGACCATGTTTTGGTTCCATAACACATAGATCTGGATATTGTTGATGCAAAACCTACCTTACTAGGAACCGAAAGAAGATCCAGTCGAAACCTAGATGGATATCCAGTGCGAGAAAGGTTGAGTTGGAAGATGCCCATAAGCGAGGTAAGAGTCCTCCACATATTGTTTAAGGTTGTAGTGGTGCTAGGGATCAACAGGAAGTGCAAACTGCCCAAGTATTGAAAAGTACTAGGAGTGGTTTCTTAAGGCGGTTGATTGGCCAAGCAACTACCAACCCTGAAGGTCGATTGAAAATTTCCGCTGAAAAACCTTATTTTGCCCCTGGCACCGTATTTAAAGCATTCAACGACCTATTGCCGTGGACTGAGTGGAAGTGGAGGCAAAGAACACGTGGTTGGTGGAAGGGAACCTATTTTCGTGGAGAATCTTCCAAACTCTCTTTGACTTTTGGATCTAAAAAGGGGTAAGTTTAACCACTCTCCTAATATAATGAATTTTGTCTTATTAGAGAGTAGTTATTCCTCCTCTAGTTTTGTTGTGGTGGTTTGGATGAATTTATTTCCTTCCATCTGATCTCGATTAGATCACACCAAGAAGGATGGTTTTTATATCTGATCAATGGTGGAACTTATAAAAGAAGATGATGTAGATCTAAATTTCTCCCTTCTAAGATTTGTTGTTTAAGTGACCTGCCTGGAGTTCTAAGAACATAGTTTAGACTTGGATTCACCCAAAATTAGATCGAGGATGGGTGATCAAAAATCTGAATTTTAGACTTGGAATTCTGCAAGAGAATGGAGCAGTCGCTTAGGGCGGTTGATCAACTTAACCAATCACCTTAACCAAAGATTGTGTTGAAGCTGTCTTTGCCCAGTTTGAATCTCAATCTCTAATGTGACTTTGTAATCTTAATCTAGGGGTTTGTTGGGGTAGTTGCTTGAGAGATCTAGCATGTTCTTCAATACTTTTTTCGCTAAGTCATGTAAGGACACAATTGTATGTGTAACTGAATAGCTTATTATGATAATTTGATATTTGTTCCAAGCATGTTAGTGACTTTATATCTTGTTGTAGTTGTTGTCTTGTTTGTTACTCAATGATTATGAGTTGTGATTAATGATTATTGCTCTTTACTTCTTTCATGGAATGTTGTTGAGTGATGTGACTATGGTTTTGGGAATATTTGGGTACTCCTAGCTTGGGATATCAGGGGTTGTGGTATAGGACACTGTCCTCTAATGCCCCCAACACAATCATAGTTGTTGTCCTTCATGACTAGGAGGTCTTGATACATAGTTAGGAACCCATTCATGCTACTACCCTTTCGACTGGGGTATTTAACCCATGATGGCAGTGATGTGATTCTGTGTTATTCAATAGAGGTAACTAGTCCATGAGGAAATACCGTCACATCCCCCCAGTTGGTACCCTATCTATAATACCTGGAGGTGTGATCCACAACCCTGAAGATCAAGTCTCAACAATCATCCTCCCAAATAGCACAATAGTATAATCAAGAGCAATAACAAATCATTGTATTAATGTAATTAAAAGAATAATCAATGAATGGAATGGATCTCAAAAGGATCTCAAAACATAATCAGAGTGTGGAAAGATGATACCAATATAATCAGAGTAAAAGAGTTAAGTGCAAATAAACTCTAAAATTAGTGCGGAAGGATAGATCGAATCTAATGTCTTACAACCGAAAGAAGTCAAAGAAGTCTAAACGTTAATCTAAGTACTAATCATAATAAGTTTCCTTGTCCATAAGATAATGTCTAAATTCGCAGATCTCTATCTCTCGCATGGGATATTCCAGCTCTAGGATCAAACTAATCCTCGTACGCACAGTCATCACATGGATATGCTTCATCATGATGTTCGTGATCGCTAAAATCTTGAAGATAGTACGGATCACTCGCCGTGGTCTCGTAATCCTGCATCTCGGTGACATCAAAAGAACTCAGCAAGTAGTTCAAGTACAAATGACCATTAGAAACAATATTCAAGAAAAAAGCATGATGCAATAAGATATGAGACAATGTGCAAGTATGCATCTAACTCTAACATATAATAGTCTTTAATGGCGAACACACATTAAGATAGAATACCATACTCCTCTGGGTGGTCTCAGTCACTCTCCCTCAACAAGAGACATCTATGGGTTCTCCACGGCTGTTGGGTCAAGGCATCTTCCTCAAACTATCACCATGGCTGGGGTTTAGGTCACTATTCTCTCACTCCACCATTGTTATGAGTATTGGCGTGTGTCAGGGTTATACCTAGCCTAATGCACATCATCTACTAAGTCACATCCACGTTAGGGTCGGATACTTCCCTTTCTTGCTTCTTGCAATCCGTTCTCATATCTTTCCCCCTACAGTTGTCGTCTCCTTCTCGGACTAGTTTAACTCTTAACCCTATTGGTCATCCACATATAATAAACGGGAAGCTCTTGTTCCCCTCAGCTTCTCACATTCTTGGGTGCCCATGAGCCCAAGTTTATTATTGTTGACTCTACCAATGAATGGCCCCCACAACAATGTTGCATGTCCCCTCATGCTTATCGCATCATTGAGCGCCCGCCAACCAAATATAGCTACCATGGGTCACTTGGCCTCAATACCCACGCTGATGGGGTGCGATATGACGGAATCTCCTAGCCAAACACTTCTAGAAAAATCCTAGGTATGTCAACCAGTAATTATGGAAAGCACAAAGGGGCACCATAGGAAAATGTCCCATACCACATCCATTGATGTCTCAAGACAGAAACACCATAAGGGCATTCTACATTCCACAACCACAACTTAGGCAATCACATCATAGTATGATTCCAATATAACATCATATCATGATTCATTCACATTCATAACAAATATGCATATCATGTCACATCCTCCCAGCCGGTACCCTATCTGGCATACCCGAGAGTGTGATCCACAGCCCGAAGATCAGGTATCGAGAAATCAACCTCCCACATAAACAATAACATAATCATGAACAATAATAATCGAAGTGCGAAAGATAAACCATAGATCCAAATAAGGAAAGAATGAATCGTAAATAAATCAGAGTACTAAATATAATCAGAGTGTCTAAATCAGATAAGTAAAGTGAGGCGAAATCCCACTCTACAACCAGCGGAAAAGTAGTTCTAAAAGAGAATAAACAGGATAGGATCTAATCCCAATAGCAGGTACAATAGGTAACTAAATCGTTCTCAATCTTATAGACAATATCCCTATAAGTATAAATCTCATAAACGGCACAAGGGCGCTTCCACTCTATGGTCGGACTAAGCATCGTACGGAGCATAACCACTGGCGGGATCTTCAGTGTAATTGTCGTAACCGCAATCACCTTCCTGGAGATATGCCTCTTCTCCTTGCGCTTCTTCATACGAGCCGTCATGATATTCAGAACCTGTAGAATAGTCTAACAAACATTGTACAATAAAGGAATGAGTCTCAAAGAAACTCAGTAAGGCAGTTAAATCCAAAATAACATAAATGGCAGGATTACAAAACAAACATAGATGCAATATGGTATGAGACAAACAATGAATGTATGAATCTAACTCTATATATGCTGGTCTCTATTGGCAGACATGCTTTAAGTCATAGCACCGTACTTCTTTAGGAAAGTCTCAATCACTCATCATCAGTTGGTAATGGGTCCGGCATCCCTCGGGACATTCCATGGCTGGGGGTATAGGTCACCACTCTCTCACATCACCATTGGTCTAAGTACCGGCGCATGTTAGGGTTAAGCCTAGCCAAATGCAAGTCTTCTACTTAGTTACATCAAGTCAGATTCAGATACGTCCATTCCTCGTCCCTGACGATCCTTTCCGGTATCCTTCACACTAGAGTCCTCATAGTCCCTGACTACGGACTCATCAACCCTATTGGTTATCCACATATGGTAAACGGGAAGCTCTCACGTCCCCTCACGGGTTGGTTACCGGTCTTGAGCGCCCGTGAGCCCAAGTCTAACCATATGCAACCCTACCAATAAATGGCCCCCACAATGTGATTCCTGTCCTCTCACGGGTTGGTTACCGGTCTTGAGCGCCCATGAATCCCCATTGCTACCACGAGTCGTTCGGTCTCAATACCCCTCCGATTAGGGTCTGACATAACGGGACATCCTAGCCCAACACTACTAGACAGTCCTAGATATGTCATCCAACAGTTTAGGAAGGTGTCCAGAGGGCATCTCCGGAAACATCCCATAATATTCCCGTAGTAGTCCAAGGACAGAAGTGTCAAAAGGACACCTCTCCTTTCCAAACCATACTTAAGCATACACAAGCATCAATTCATAACATCACATATATGGTAACTTCATATATGGAAAGAAATCAATAATTACAATCAACTTGTATATAACTGGTAAGTAAATCATACATGAGTCAATTCAATATAAATAAGTAATGCTACTGATATCAAGACAGTACCACAGTAGTATAACATTATAAGAATCTAATTAAAGAAATAAATTAATAAGATTCAAATATAGAAACTAAGATATGCAATTTATGTTGTTAAAGAAGTAACCATCCTTACCTTTTATAACTTGCAAAGGAATCCTAAGAAATCAAGTAAGATCTTGACAAACTTGAGAAGAAGGTCCTAAACAAGTGTATACAACATATTAGGAAAGATCCCTAACAGAAAAGATACCAAAACATCCAAAACAGACCAATTCTGGAGTTGCTGTACTCATTGGTCGATTGGATTGGTCTACTACCCCAGTCGACCAATCAGTCGACCAATGAAGACAGTAGCCTACAAAATCAGAGTTTTAAGATATAAAATCCGAATTTGGTGGTTTAAAAAGGGTACTAATCAAGGGGTAAACTACATTAGTAGTATCCTAACATATAGGGGACCTCAAAACACTAATCGAATCAAGTCTTCAAGATACAAATTAGGAAACAAAAAGTTACCATAATTAGATCAATCATGGTTCTTGAAGAATTCAAGATAGAAATCATAGACAAGAACAATAGGAGAATGAATCATTGATTCAGATAAAGATATCATGGAAGGCATACTTAGATCTTCAAGAAAATAGACCTAAGAGCATAAATCTAAATAAGGAAACAAAACCTACCATATATGTAACTATCATGATTCATGAAGAAAGCATGGTATGGTAGAAGAGAAACAACTAGAGATTGATAGATCATGGATCATGAAAAGAAAACACAGCAATTGACTACTAACATGATCAATATAGTAGATCTAAGAAGATCAGAATTCAAATCAAAAGATAAACAAAGACAAGATGATGATTTGATCATGATTCCTTCAAAAGCTTACAATGATCATGGTTAAGATCATTGCATTAGCCATTAATCCTTAGGAAGAACATGAGAGACAAGTCCAGAGATGTTTGCAACAGAGAATGCAGCATCTCCTCTACTGTCTCAACTCAAAAAGGAAAGAAAAACAGAGATGGAGAAGAAGAAGAGAGTGTAGACATACCTTTGATGCAAAAGGAAGAGTTTTGACGAAGATCTGTCAAGAAAAACACCAAGGACGCAAGGGAGATGACTTGCAGAGGTCTTTGGTTCGTTCCAAAGAGTTTGGAGGCAGAAAATACGAAGTAGACTCGAGATGGACTTAAATAGAGCAAGCAAAACCTAATTGCCAAAGACAAAACCCATTGGTCGAGTGGATTGGTCGACTGGTCCAGTCGACCAATCAGTCGACCAATCAGTTCAGCAACTCCTAAACAGGGAATTGAAGACCCAGATCAAATCCAATCCTAAAGGGGTTTTGCACACATATCAAGTGACTTACCTAATAGGTAGAAATGCCTTCAAACCATGATAGAAAGCACTCCAAGTCCATCAACTAATCCGATCTTCATCAAGATTCAGTTTCCATAAATAGAACCTCATCATCAACTCTCATGGATTCAAAGCCAGACACCATGTCCTCCACTGGGATGGTCCAAAGCTGACTTCTTACTTTACTTCGGGTCACTGGACCTACAAATAACAAGGTTTCCGGGTCAAGGTTAGGGCTGGGTTTTACATATCATATAATCAATAACATGCTGAAATTATAGAGGCATATCTATCATGAACAAGTCCTACAAACAATAAATATGATCATGCTCTCAAAATAGAAAGTAAATCATGCTATTTGTAAGTGAACGTCCTTACTTGTTATCGTCTCGTAACCTTTGCAAAGTAGACCAAAAAGTAGGTTCATACTTGCCAAAGAAACCCTAATCATACGATGATTAAACATTATGAAAAATCCCTAAGGTTCGAAGATGAACAAAGGCCAAAACAGGGCAACTTGCTGTTATTGTACCCATTGGTCACTTGGCTTGGTCGCTTAGTAAGATTTAGGCATCAATCATGGTCCACAAAGCAAAAACCTAATGAATCCAAATATAGGTTTCATCTGAAATCAATCCATAGATTCATGGATAGACTAGAGTGAACGGGGATTCACTCTAGGACTAAGAAAATAATAGATTAAGGTCTGAAAATAACTTAGAAATAGATCTAGCATGTGGGAAGCAAACTAATCAAAAAGAATACAATCATAAAGAGTCATGCTAGGCTTTAACCGATATCATAATGTGAAGTTCACAAAAGAACTAGAGTGAATGGGGATTCACTCTAAAACTATGAGAATAGAAGAATAGGCCATTACAACAACTTAAGGCCTTCTCCAAACTCTCAACAATGGGTAGAATCAATAAGAGAATGTAGATCTAGAAGAAAGAGTGTGATAGCTAACCTTGAAGAAGAAGATTTAACGAGTGAAAAACTGCACGGATACTTGGAAATCTTTCTTGGTCTTGGAAGAGAGCTATAGGGTTCTTTTGGCGTTCTTTGACAGACTTATGACACAATAACACGAATTAGAACGAAAATTTATTATATAGGGCTTCGGAAACCTAATTCCCAAAAAGTGTGCCTTGGTAATGGTTGGTCGCCTCGGGACGACCAAGGCAATCAACCAACCTGTACCACTTTTGGTCAAAAGTGTATTTTGGTCATCCAAAGGTCCTAACTTCATCTTGGGTCATTTTCCAAATTATAGGAGGGTCTTACTTGGTTTTCTAAGACCTTCCAATTGTGTTATCACTGTACTCTTGGTCCACCTACAAAGTCTGTGACATCCACCCAGCCGGTACCCTAACTACGATACTCAAGTGTGTGTTCCACAGCCTCGAAGATCAGTTCATGACAATCATCCTCTCACATTCACAATAATATAATCAAGAACAAGACTAAATCAATGTATAAATATTATTAATGAAGTAATCAAAGAATGGTTCTTAGAAAGCTTACAAATCTAGAATCAGAGTGTGGAAATATGATACCAAAAGAATAATTAGAGTATAAAGTATAGCGGAAAATCACTCTATAGATCAAATGCGGAAGAGTAGATAAAAACTTTAAGGTAGATCTAAAGCATAAACTATTACAATCAAAACAACTAAGAATAAGAATAAGATTTAGTCTATAGGTCTCATCCAATTTAAATAAAATATGCCTAAACTCAAAGACTTCAGTATCCCAATGCTAGTGCACTAGCTCCAGAGCATGGCTAATCCTGGTATGCTCCACCATCACACTGGAAGTCTTCACCATCGTAGACATAAGAGCCAGTACCTTGGGAACCATATAAGTCATCCGGCACAGTCTCGTAGTCTTGTTTCTCGAAGTCATCAGTACCTATAGTAAGATCTAACAGGTGAGTTCCAAAGAACTCAGCAAGTAGTTCATTCACAAATAACAATTACAATGATTGCAGAACAATCATGATGTAATATGATATGAAATATGATGCAAGTATGCTACTAACTCTATATATGCTAGTCTCTAGTGGCAGACATGCTTTAAGATAGAACACCATACTCCTCTGGGTGGGTCTCAAATCACTCTCCCTCAACCATCTCGGTATCTTGGGTACTCTGGTGGTAATTGGGTCAAGGCATCCCTCCCGGACATTCCATGGCTGGGGTTTAGGTCAACACTATCGCTCACCACCATTGGTATGAGTATTGGCGCATGTCAAGGTTAAACTTAGCCCAATGCAAGTCATCTACTTAGTTATATCAACTTAGGGTTGGATACTTCCCTTCCGTGCACTAGATAGTCCATTCCGGTATCATAACCTCCCTTCCATGCCTAGGTAGTTTCATTCCAGTACCTTTCCCCAGAATCATTGTATCCTATGGCTCCAACCAACTCGGACTATGGACTCTTAACCCTATTGATCATCCACAAATAATAAACGGGATGCTCTCATGTCCTCTCATAGGTTGGTTACCGGTCTTGAGCGCCCATGAGCCCAAGTTTATTGAATGCAACCTTGCCAATCCCCTCACAATGTGACCTGTCCTCTCACGGGTTGATTACATGTCTTGAGCACCCACAAATCCCCATTGTTGCCACGAGTCACTCGGTCTCAATTCCCCTCCGATAGGGTTTGATATAATAGGGTTTTCTTAGCCAAACATTGCTAGACATGCCCTAGGTATGTCAACCAGTAATCAAGGAAAGCGCCAAAGGGGACCATAAGAAAGCGTCCCATACCACCTCCACTGGTGTCCAAAGACAGTAACGCCAAAAGGGCATTCCCCATTCCGCGGTCACAACTTATGCAATCACATCAAAATCCAATCATTCATATTCATAATAGATAAACAATTCACATAAGCAACATCCAATCATGCATACCCATAATGGATAGATAATTCACATAAGTAATATCCTACTGTAGTTACAGAGTTACAACAGTGATTCAATTATAAACAAGTTTTAAGAATAGTAATAATATCATGCATATCAATTCTAACATGAGTAAGAATGTAAACTAGGTATTTGCAAGCGAACATCCTTACCTTAACTTGATTCAAAAACTCTGGAGAACAGATAAGAAGGTAGGTCCAAAGTTACCAAAGAAACCCTAAACAAACATAGGATAAGAATTAGGAACAAACCCCCAAGGATTGGAGATCAAACAGACCAAAATAGTGAAAATATGCTGTCACTGCCAAGCTTGGTCGCTTCTAGTTGGTCGCTTAAACCGACCAAGGCTCAAGCTACCAAGGCTGTGCTGTACGGACAGAAAACCCTAGTTTTGGTCGGAAACTTATCTTCCGGGATTCGAAACACTTCGAAATTAAAAGGGAAGATTACTAACTATAAAAGAAGACTATCTAGCATGGTCTAAACATCTCATCTGGTCAATGGAAAAGAAATCCAATCAAATCATAAAATAGGCTTTTACCGATATCAGTCTGTGGATTTCACGGAGAGACTAGAGAGAATGATATTCACTCTAGGAAAGAGGGAATAATAGATCATGGTCAAAAACTATCATAGTAATAGATCTAACATGATGTGGAAATCAAAATCTCTGAATGAATATACATTCATGAAGGCTACACAAGACTTCCTTTCAAAACATCCTGTGTAGTTCACGGGAGTAATAGAGTGAATGGGGATTCACTCTAAGACTATGAGGGTTGAAGGAAAGCTCGTAGCAATGGCATCAGACTTTCCTCATAATCACAAAGATGGGTAGTAACAAAAGAGAGAGTAGATTAGAGAGAGTGAGAGCAATTACTAACCTTGAAGAAGAAGATTCGACGGAAGAACTTTAGCGAATGCTTGAGGATCTTCCAAAGCTTCGATGAGAGTGCTAAGAGGGTCTTCCCATGTTCTCCGACAGCTTTAGAACATAATGGGACGAATTAGAGCGAAAATATATTATATAGGGCTTCGAAGTCCCAAAAATCCAAGGAGTGATCAAACTGTCCCTGTCACCTTTGGTCGCTTTAAGCGACCAAGCCTAATCGACCAAGGTGGACAACAAGGTTAGAAATTGGATTTTGGTCTCCGAAAGCCATAAACTCCACTGGGTCCTTTTCTAACTTACAAAGGGTCTTACCTAGCATTGTAGGACCTTTCCAAAGTTGTCAAACTAGGACTCAAATTCGTCATACATGCTCAACACAGACAAGCTGCAAACTTCATCTCAAAATCAGTTAGGGTTTCCATAGAAGAAACTCCATCATCAATCTCCATTGGCTCAGGATTAGACTCAATGGGTTCAACTGAGATGGCCCACAATTGTCTTCTACCTTCACTTCGGGTCTTCGGACCTACAATATAGATTTCTGGGTTAGGACTTGGGCTGGATCTCACATTCTCCCCCCCCCCCCCCATCCTTAAAAGAAATTTCGTCCTTGAAATTGAGAGCATACCTTGTCTTCCAAAGAGATGGGGATACTTCTTTTACATCTCTTCTTCTTCTCCCAAGAAGCTTCTTCGAGGCTTGATTCTTCCACCAAATCTTTACTAAGGGACTGGTCCGATTCTGCAATTGCTTGTTCTTCTTGTCTAGGATCTCAGCTGGTTCTTCATTATAGGAAAGATCAGCACTAAGACCTTCAGGTTCTCGCTGTAGTAGATGTTCCGGATTCTTTATACACTACCGTAGCATTGATATATGGAAAACATCATGAACTCCAGCAAGAGATGGAGGTAAGGCTCAGCGGTATGCAACAGATCCAACCTTCTCAATGATATCATAAGGTCCGATGTACCGAGGACTAAGCTTTCCTTTAACATTGAATCTCATTACACCTTTCATAGGTGATACCTTTAGAAATGCTTTCTCCCCAACTTGAAATTCCAGATCGGTCCTTCTCTTGTCCGCATAAGATTTATGTCTTGATTGAGCCGACTGATCCTTTCTCTAATCATGTCCGCGATTGCACTTGTAGCTTAGATCATTTCCAGACCTTACACTTTTCTCTCACTAGTCTCAGTCCAATACAGTGGTGTCCTACAAGTGTTTCCATACAAAGCTTTGAATGGAGCCATGCCTATTGTTGACTGAAAACTGTTGTTGTAGGCAAACTCAACCAAAGCTAAGTGTTCATCCCAATTTCCACCCATATCCACAATGCAAGATCTAAGCATATCTTCCAAAATCTAGATTGCCTGCTCAGATTGTTCATCAGTCTATGAATGATGAGCAGTACTCAAATTTAAATGGGTTCTTGTCACATCCCCCCTGCCGGTACCCTACCTGGAGGTGTGATCCACAGCCCCAAAGATCAAGTTTAGGGCTTTCATATCCCACATAGTACAATAATATAATCAAGAGCAAGAAAAAATTATTGTATTAAAGTAAATTAAGAAACAATCAAGTATGGATCTCAGAAGGATTACAAAAAGAATATCAGAGTGTGGAATAAAAGATACCTATCAAAGAGATAACTGTAGAGAATAGCGGAAAATAACTCTACAAGCTAAAGCGGAAGGTAGATCAAATCTAAGGTATTACAAATAAAAGAAAAAGAAAGGAAACTAAGAATCATTCTAAAGCTAAACAAAAGAGTAATGCTTCAAGATCCAGCTAATTTTGGTATGCTCCGTCATCACACGGATATGCTTCATTGGATTGCTCGTAGTCGCCAACATCTTGGAAACCATACGAGTCACACACCCTGGCCTCGTAGTTTGGGATCTCGTAGTCGCTAGTACCTGCAACACAATCTAAAGAAAACATGTTCCCCAAAGGGTGAGCTCAAAAGAACTCAGCAAGCAGTTCAAACACAATTAACAATTATAAACAATCACAATCTCAAGAACAAGATCAAGGCATGAATGCAAATGATATAAGACAGTATGCAAGTATACTTCTAACTGTATATATGCTGGTCTCTATTGGCAGACACGCTTTAAGATAAATCACCATACTCTGCTGGGTAGGTCTCAAATCACTCTCCCTCAACCTTCCTGGTCTATTGGGTTCTCTGTTGGTAATTGGGTCAAGGCATCTGTTAATACAACCTAGGGGGGTGATTAGGTTGTATCTAGTGGATTATCCCAAATTCTCGGTTTAATTTCAATTTCAAAGTAAATTGAATATTTAAATGAAATTTAATACTATCAAGCAATTCCAACACTAGAATTTTTAGTGGTTCAACTTTACAAGTCTACGTCCATTCCTCTCTTGGCCTCAAGAGAGTATTCCACTAATGAATCTCTTTCAATACAATGGGTAGAGAATCAAACCCTTACACTCTTTGTTCCAGGGAAAGAGTACCCTTTACAATCTTTGTTAATCAAATAGGGCAAGAGAACCCTTTGCAATCTTTGTTAACGGGCAAGAGCACCCAATGCAAATTCTAATCAATCTAGACTAGAATTCAACAACCAATACAAGTATAAGACGTGATGGATATTACCTAACAAGGAGTGTGACACTTTACCCCTTGTGTGAGTGTGATGCGATGAATGAATGCTTCAATAAAGACAATGCATCAATGAGAAGTCCCCATAACCTTCAATAACTCCAAGCTTGACTTCAAGAAGTTTGCTTGATAACTTTGGAATGATCTTCAAAGTTGGGTGGATTTGGTGAGCTAGTAATCAATGCAAGATCACTTCTGTAATTGCTTTTTCACTTGAGAAGGAGTAATAGCTTTGTTGGCAAGATTAAACCCCTCAAATGGGGGTGGTTGGGCTTATAAAGAAGTCCCACAATTGCTTGGCCCAACCTCCCAACGGATATAAAATTTCAATGAAATTTTACTCTAGACGGTCGTCCGTCTCAACAAACTAGCCGTTAAAAAGTAGCCGTTTGAATTAAGTCAGTGCCAGACGGAAATTCCATCTGGCTTACTGTGTTTAAAACATAGTCAATGAAACTAGACGGTCGACCTTCTGGTGCACAGATGCTGAATTATATTTGGGGCTTGGACTTGGCTTGGGTTTTTGGACTTTTTGGTCAACCCTAAGCTTTATACACCTCACTAACATGTCCTAGGTAACTCTAGTGACAGGAGTTACATATTATACATGAATTTACATATGCGTGTATGCGAGAGTGTCCTAAGCCCTAATTCAACCTAAGTCTTGATCTTCGACTTGATCTTGTGCAACGGTCTTAATACTCATCTTGACTTTGGTTCTTAGTCCAAGATAGCTTGTCTTGAGCTTGAGCTTGAGTATCCGGTAAATCTTTTGTCCGATCGCATTGCATTGAGATCCGCTTAAGTGATGAGCTGGATAATACACAACTTAAGGGAATCATTAGTATATTGTGTTTGTCATCATCAAAACTGATTGGAGGCCGATGTGGCAAATGCTGACATGGCATTTCCCAACAATCTCCCCCTTTTTGATGATGACAAACATATAAGTGATAACATGATAGAAAAGCTTAAAAACTATCATTTATGCACTTGGATAATCATATAGCCATGAAGTATACTAATTACGCCCATACCTTGGAACATTTCATAAATCATCATGTGAGTCTCATATGACATATGCATTAATATGTTTCCAAACTTCATGCTATTAAGGTTTACAGTCTAAAGAGAATTATAATTGACTGTAATATTATTTCTCCCCCTTTGTCATTACCAAAAAGGAGAAGAAAGCATGACATGCTCCCCCTAAATATGAGCTCCTCTTGCACTAAGAACAAGACGAAATAGAGAAGAGAACCATAAACTTGCATTCCATATCAACCAAGTCATTTACATTAATAATATCAAAAGACTTGTGTAAAGACAAGTGTTCAATATAAAGAGAGATACAAGAACTATCCAAAACTCATAACATGAAGTAAAAGTTCTTCAACTGAAGCTAGTCTTCATCTTCACTTCCATCCTCCTCATATCCAAAACTCAAAACATGAAGTAAAAGTTCTTCAACTGAAGCTAGTCTTCATCTTCACTTCCATCCTCCTCATCACCACTACCACCTTCGCTACCACTGCAACTTGCTTCAAGGTCTTCTTCATCTTCTCTTTCCTCATCCTCATCTTCCGCTTCATCGCCTTCCGCATCTTCAACTTTTGGAGACGGCATAGGAGGAATCTTGAGATGAGACATCATTGTGGTATGATGAGTCATCATGCCTTCAAGAATGTCCATGTGAGTACCCATTGAGTCAAATCGGGTATCAACGTGCTATTGTAGGGAAGTGAGGCGAGAGGCAAGGGCCTGAAACCTCGAATTGGTGGAAGAGAAAGATGACAGCTGAGGCTCGGTTGATGCACCTTCTATATCCATGGCCTGAGGTGCACTTCTTTGGCAAGCTTGTGCTGCTATCCACTTGTGAGATGGAACAATTCCTTTGGCATCAAGGTTTGGTGGGGGGTTTTCTAGAGTCTTCATTTTTTAAACTGACGTTAAATTGCCAGAAGACTTTGGTGAGAAAACTACCATATGGTAGACAGTTGTTCCCAGTTACAGCAGACTGAATCATGTATGAAAGGATGATGTATGGGAGACATAAGGGTTGGTGATGAATAATGCAGTAGGTGACATAGGTTTGAAGGGAAGTGATATTATACCGATGTGCCTTTTTAGGAACAAGGTTTCGCTGAGTGATTTTGTTGACTACTTTGGCTTGATCATTGAACATTGTTTCCTTAATGTCCCTGTGGTAGCTAGGCCAATTTCCAGGTTGGAGGAGACTTTGATAGACATCATCTATATGAAGATCCTCAGGTGGGGTATCCTTGTGAGTCCAGAAGCCAAGATCTCCCTCAGTAGAGATCTAAAGCAGGGTGTAAAAGGAGGGGATGGTGAGATTAATGTTCACCCCTTTTACATTGGAAGTGACTTTCAAATGCACCTGCTCCCTCATGATGAAGATTGGCATAAAAATGATTCACAAGTCTGGGATAGGTGACCTCAGTGGCATGAAGCATGGGACCCCAGTCCATGGCTTTGAACATATCCTTGATAGGAAATTGAGAGAAGTCATCAAGGTCAACAGTTGAGCCTTGCTCAATGCTTCAGTCGGCAACCTTAGAAAATATTCTTTTGGCTTTAGTATCCCTAAACCACTTGTCTAGTATAGGGGAACCCACAGGAGACTCATTATGGGATGGGCTAGGAGGAGGGGCTCTAGAAGAGGAAGCTCCACCTCGAACTGAAGCATTTTTGCGGCGAGACATGATAATCAGTCAATCAAAGAGATATACCAACTGGTATAAGCAATCACATAAATGTCGAAGAGTTTAAGAACAGATGGATGATGATTCTTAGTAAAATTTACTCATGTGCTCAACACTGAGTTTAAAAGTCAATTGGTTTGGCTGAAATCATATTAAAAACCAGATGTGAAACAAAATTGAAAGGATTAAAAAAAAAAAAAAAAAAACTGAGATTAGATGAAGGGCTAAACCAGATTTTCGAAAAATGCAGCAATATTCCACAAGTTTGAAATAAAAACAGAGTGCTGCCAGCAAAATGTAAAAAATTTGCTTCTAAAAAGCATGTAATCTTCAAGATTTTGAAGATGATTAATTGTTTTCACTCATGTAAAGACTTGTTTCAACCAACAATTAATCTACAGAATATGGTTTAAACAAGTGTCTCAGAGCATGCTTCAATTTTTGATGATTTTGGAGAGTAAAAAACAGGGGAAATCAGATTTTGGAAGAGACTTTTGGCTGACCAAGTTCAATATGCCAAAAAATATCTGATGGAAGGAATTCTGTGAATACATTCACAGAATCTCATTTTTGTATTAGTTCAACGAAAAAAAAAAAACAGAGTTTGCTGTAGAAACTATTGAAATAGAAGTTGACAGCAACTCAATGACTCATGTAATTCCAAGGAAAATCCATGATAAAAAAAACGATTTATTATTCAAGGAAAAATGTATGCATAGAAAAAAAAATTATGCTGGTTAAGAAATACAACAATTTCAAAAGATTTTTAAGAGAAATCTTCAGATTACATGAGATTTTTGAGATGTATACATCACACATTGGAGCATCAGGGAAGGAAAGTTTTTGAGAATTTACCAAGAAGCACGCACGTAGGAGAGAGTGGGTTTGAGGGCTGCTGCACTTGGTCCCTCACGCACGCAGGGAGGAGAGATGGAGTTCCAAAAGAAATTGCTGCACTTGGAATCTCACGCAACCAAGGGAGAGAGGTGGAAGTAGGGATTGAGATGAGGAGAGAAATTAGGGATTTGAGAGGTTTTCAAATTGTGGGGAGTGAGAGTGAAAGGAGAGAGAGTGAGTAAGATGGTTTTGAAAAGGCATGTTTTCAAGTTAACCCCCAGCACGGATTCCCCCGGGGATTTCATCTGGTCCATTCACCAGATGGACATCCGTCTGGTTGCTGAACTTCTCAAAAATTTTGAAATGGGATTTGAAGTAGGGTTTTGATAATTTTGCCTATTCTAAGAGATCAATCAACCCCAATTCTCTTCTTAGTTCAACAAAACGGTCTTCACTTAGGGGTTTGGTAAAAATGTCCGCCAATTGATGGTTTGTATCAATGAATTCAAGAACAACTTCATTCTTTTGAATGCAATCCCTAAGGAAATGATGTCTAATGTCAATGTGCTTGGCTCTTGAGTGAAGCACAGGGTTCTTACTAAGATTGATGGCACTAGTGCTGTCACACTTGATGGGGCATTTTTCAAGATGAACCTTATAGTCTAGTAGAGTTTGTTTCATCCAAATTACTTGAGCACAACACTTACCGGCTGCAATGTATTCCGCCTCGGTTGTGGAAAGAGCAACACAGTTTTGTTTCTTAGAAAACCATGACACTAGGCATGGTCCAAGCAAATGGCATGTGCCACTTGTGCTCTTCTGGTCAACATGACAACCGGCAAAGTCGGCATCCGAGAAACTCAATAAGTCAAATTCTGGACCCTTAGGGTACCATAATCCTAAGTTTGATGTGCCTTTCAAATATTTGAATATTCTCTTAACGGCACATGCATGAGATTGTTTAGGATTAGCTTGATATCTTGCACAAGCACAAACACTAAACATGATGTCCGGTCTACTAGCCGTTAAGTATAGAAGGCTTCCAATCATGCCTCTATACACGGTCCGACATGTCTCTCCGTGTCGCCATGTCGGACCGTGGCGACACAACGAATCGGGCGACATGTTGCTACATGTCGCCCGACTTTTTGCAGGGGTTCGATTTTTTGACCTGAAATTTGACATGTAGCCTAATTTAAGGCCAATAAACACATTGGGAGTGTTATTTTGACCTACAACATCACCTAAACTAATGTTCTTAATCGACCCATGTCGTACTATTTGCAGACGAAAGCCCCGAAACTAAAAATCTAAAAACTCATAAAAACCAAATCATCTAAAGTCTACAATTCATTGAACAAATACATAGTCATCTAACCATATAAAGTACAAATACATAGAGTCATCCAACCATATAAAATTTTGAACTCTCAATTCCAAGTACTGTGTCTAGGTGGATCGAACTCCTGTGACTCAGACTGCCTCTAGTGATGCTCCCCCAACAATCTCACATAATGATCCCATGTCATATGATACTGATAGTGGTCCAGATAATCATCAACTGCATCTTTATAGCGGTGATATTCCACCCTCACGAGAATGCCAATTTGAGGGAAGTGAGAATATGGTTGTGGAAGGTGATTCATGCCTGGTGTTGCTACTATTGGTGCCATGGTCTCTAAAAGTGAAAACATGACCTCATGCATAGACAATGGCCTCCTCTCGATACCATGGTCAAAGTAAGTATCGCGACTATCGGCTTGTGAGTGCCCATGATATGAAGTACTAGAGGGGATACTAATTCCCATATCATACTGTCCATGTCAAGGAGGGGCACCATAAATACCCATAGGCCAATAACCTGGTGTGGAGCCTACGGACTCATCCAAGCTCATGGACCCCACCGCTCCTGCTAACTCGATTGCCTGATCCGAAGGATTAACATAATCATAACCACCTCTGTGTTGTTGCTGACCCTCATGGCCCCCCCTCCGATGGTGGCTTGGCCTCGTATCAGGATATTCACGACCAAGCTGATAATCACCACCATGATCATAATCCTAGGTGGCATGTGAGAAATGACTCTCCCCAGTGTATCTGAGTGGGGGTTGATGTATCTCTGGTAGTGGAACATGTAGATGCTCTTGAAGGCCTCCACCACCACCACCACCACTACCACCACCATCATCATCATCATCATCATCATCATCATCATCATCATCATCATCCCTCGTAGTCTGACTAGGTGGGAGTGTGTCATCTAGATCGTCATCCTGCCGCTCCTTCGTGCCTGGTGCCACCATCCAATCCTCATCAGCAGTGGCATGTGCCTGACCCTCTCGAGAGGCCATAAACTCATCCACATCAACCCTGCAGCTCGAGCTAGGTCTGGGTCAGGCCCCCCTCCAGGTTGGTCCAACATTGGTTGTCACATCCTGCCCAAATCCACCTAGGGAGTCCCCTATCTGGATTTCTCAGGGGAGTGATCCACAGCCCAATAGATCCAGTTTAGGAACAATCATATCCACTTAGCACAATAATATAATCAAAAGCAAGGACAAATCATTGTATTCCAATAAATTAATAATAAAAGTCAAGAAAGGATCATAGAAGGATCACTATAGAATATCAGAGTGCGGAATAACAAGATACCAAATCAAAAGACAACTATAGAGTATAGCGGAAATATACTCTACAAACGTATGCGGAAGGTAGATCGAATAAAAGTAAAGGTTACAACCGGTTCTCAAAAGAACACTAAATAACAAAATTACAGTTTCTTCTAGCTTATACAATGTTCCCTAAATAACAAAATCATAAGAAACTAAGCCAGGCCGAATCTGCTCCTGACAAGTATCAGTCTGGACTGCTAGTCTTAATCAATGTGTTTGCCGCAACCAATGTGGTACGAGTCACCAACTTGGTCTTCAGAGTGTTGACCGTCACAATAACAACGAGTAGTACCTGCAGAAAAGTCTAACAAAATATGTTGCAAAAAGGAGTGAGTTCAAAAGAACTCAGCAAGGTAGTCATTCCATAAAACATAAGCCATATGATACAAGCCATAACATGATGCAATATGATATGAAACACATGATGCAAGTATGGTTCTAACTCTATGAATGTTGGTCTCTAAGGTAGACATGCTTTAAGTCAGAGCACCATACTTCTTTAAGTCGTTTGTCGCTCCCCCTCAACCATTTAAGGTATCTTGGGTCTGCCGGGGTAGTTGGGTGAAGTCCTCTTTAAGACCATGGTTGGGGATTAGGTCACCACTCTCTCACATCACCGTTGGTATAAGTATTGGCGCATGTCACAGTAAAGCCTAGCCCAATGCAAGTCATCTACTCAGTCATATCATGTCAGATCCAGATACGTCCATTCCTTGCCTCGGGTGATCCTTTCCGGTATCCTTCACACTAGAGTCAGCATAGTCCCGGACTACGGACTCATCAACCCTATTGGTCATCCACAAATAACAGACGGGAAGCTCTCACATCCTCTCACGGGTTGGTTACCGGTCTTGAGCGCCCGTGAGCCTAAGTCTAGCTATTTGCAACCCTACCAATAAATGGCCCCTTTCAGGTATCCGTAGTATGGTTTATGTCCTCTCACGGGGTGGTTACCGGTCTTGAGTGCCCATCAAACCATACCCTACCACGGGTTGTTCGGTCTCAATGCCCTTCCGATTCGGGTCTGATACGACAGAGACATCCAAGCCAAACAACTAGACAATCCTATGTATGTCATCCAATAACCCGGAAGTGTTGATGGGCACCTTCGGAGAACATCCCATACTATTCCCACCGATGCCCAAGGACAGAAGCGTCAATAGAACACTCCCCAATCCCAATTTATACCTAAGCAACCACATACTCAAGTCCAACATCTCACATACATTTGATACATCATCATAATAGAAGTTCAGTCATATTGAAATGATTCATCATAAGTATAAGTGACCATAATAATTAATCATTATAACAAGAATATAGGAAATCACAATACTACTGTTCTAAAGCATGTATAACAGTATTATGATGTTCAAAAGTAATAAAGAGACCATGTTCACTAAGTTATGAAAATCAAGGCATAAGCACATAGCCTATGTATTTATGGTGATAACCATCCTTACCTTAATCGAGTCGGAAATAATACCAAGAATCACCAAGAATAGCCCAAAAGTCAGTGTTTGTACCCTAGACAACACATAAGTAACATTAGAGAAGAAAACAGTCGAATCGGAGGTCAAACGAAGCAATTCGGCCAAGTACAGAGCTGCTGTCATATGCTGGTCGACTGGCTGGTTGACTATCAGTCGACCAGGCAGTCAACCAAGGCATGATAGTAACGGGCAGAAATGGAGATTTGGCCCGAAACTGATCTTCCGGTGCTCCGATCAATATGAAACTTGGAGGGAATGATCATGGCAATATGAGGACACTACACACTAAATTTTATCATGATCCAATGGTCAAATTGTGAATACCCAAATCGAAACCCTATGTTCTATATGCTAATTATCAAGAATTGAATTGGAATTGATTGTAATTGCAAGGAATGATGGGGAATCAATCAAGGGAATGATAAGAACTAAATTAGAATCATGAATCCATAGTAATTTAGACCTAGCATACATCTTGATGCGTCCAAAATCTGCTCAGCCCTTAGATCTCCTTAGAATGACATGCAAAACAAAAGCGTCAGATGTGGCCCGACCGCTGGGGTCGGGAGTCCACCTCCGAAGGCTAAGTCAGTCTATGAACTTAATCACAAACGGCTCTGCTAGAAGCGCAGAGCTAAGGAATGAATAACTGGAATACGATCTAGATTATAAGCATCTGAGTGTTTACGTCCAAATATGTGTATGGATCTCGTCCCCCTTACCTTGCTGGTAAGTGATGTTTATATAGAGTGTACCTTCGAATCTTCTTCGTTGGATGCATTTGAGCCTTCTTCGGATAGTCGTTGGATCCTAACAGTTAGATCCGTTGAGCGATAGACTTCTACTAGTTTGAACTAGTAGAGGACTCCTAGGATAACTTCACGGTTATTTGATGGTTATCCCTTCAATAGTGATAAGTGACAGCCGCCAAGTTGTGTCTGCCATCATTAGGGTAATTAACCTAATCCATAAGTCGGATTAGGGCGTGCTTGTGGCTGATTTAGTTTTCTTCCTCATCAAGCTATCTCCTGAACCCGGCTCGCTCGGAAGCGAGTCAATTCTTTTCGTCCCGACCGGAGTCGAAGGTCAAACCAAGTATGAACCAGGTTCGATTATATTTTCTCCACATCACGAGCCCCCCAGACCAAGCATTCGATAGATCCCGAGGGCTTGGTTTTTAACTGGGTTCTTCGTCAAGCAATGGTCTTTGCATAACCCACTAAATGTCATGTCACATTTAATGCGGTGGTCACTTTTTCCTCGAGCATTGTGAGGGCAATGCCACTTGTCCTTTTGCAGTCGAACTATAGTGGCTTACGTAACCCAAGCGACGGTTTCTGAACGCTTGTTTTGGATTCGTGAGTTCAAACTTTCAAACTGTCTTCAAATCTCGATCGTCGATGCTGAATTAATCCCGATCATTCACATCCTCGAACACTCGTGCGGGTGCTTAAAAGCGGTTCGTTGTCTTCGTAGGTTTCATTCTTCTTGTCTGGAATTTTGAAACCTCGTCGTCTCCTTCGCGCCTTCTCGTTCTCGAGATTTTTGCCTCATTGAATCAGTAAGTTTACTGATCCCTTTGCAAAGTTAACTTTCTGTCTCCAGGTTTTTCTTTTCTTTTTGTACTGTAGTGAGACTTTAGTAATGGAGGACAGTAGGGTTTCTTCTGAAGCTTCCCTTGTGCCCAGCGCTAGTAAGAGTGATAATGGTAATGAGGCCTTTGTTTCCCTTCCCTCTGAGCAATCGGATAGTGATAATAAAACCCTAACTGCTCTCTGGCGTGACTTTGCAGAATTTAACCAGAAGAGATTAGAAGGAAAAGCTGAAACTTCTTCTGCCCTTCCCGAGTCTGGACCATCCATGACTCCTAGGGTGACCGCTTCTGGGCAGTCAAAACAAACTTCCAAATCTAGTGGTGGACCTGATTCTGTTGCCTCCTCGTATAAGGAGGGAACTCTTCTTTTGGCCATCCAGGGTTTTGATTTTCCTTCCTCTTACCATCTTAGGGCTCCCAACCCTGATGAGAGGGTTGATTCGACCCTTCCGGGCAAATTTTCCCTATATATAGATGCACTGGAAAGCGGGGTTCGCTTTCCTTTCTTCAATCCTCTATTTGCAGCCATCTTGAATCACTGGGACATTTGCCCTAGAATGTTCCTTCCCAATAGCTAGCGTCTCATTGTCGGCTTCTTGGGTTTATGCTTTGAACTTGGCATTACACCTTCTCTTGCTCTTTTTGTACATTTTCATGTTCTTTCTATCTCCCATCCTCCTGGTTGGGTTGTGCTTTCCAAACGCAATAAGACTGAGCTTAATTGGAGGGGCAGCATTCTTGCTAAAGGAACTTGCCCTTCCAACCTCAAAGGATGGCGCAAGCAATTTTTTCTGTCGAGCGCCTCAATCAGATTTCAACTTCCCGACTGTCTAGAACCACTATACTTCATACTCTGAGGGTAACCGGGTCCTTCCCTTATCCAAAGAAGATAAGACGGCCGTCAGGAAGATCAAATCAATTCCATGGTATCAAGAGATACATGGATATGAGATGGAATACAACTCCATCCTTCAGTACTGGGGACTGGCTCATCGTGAGCTTCTTAACCACCATCTTTCAATTTTCTGAGAATGATATGCCTTTTTGCAATCCTGATTTTTGTCCTTCTTTGCAGTGCCTCCAAGAATGAACCCTGAAAATCTTTGGGCAAAGGCTGCCAGGGCCGTTGTGACAGCTAAGCAACGGTCGCCTCGAGCCTTAACTGCTGAACAAGTAGCCTCTGTTCCCTCTCCCGACCCTTCCTACAAAGGTATCAGGAACTTGAAGCTAGTGGTTGAGGCTTCGGGAAGAGGGAAAAAACTAATGGTGGGAGAGTCTAATATCCCCTCCACTGCTCGAACTAAAAGGAAGCATGATTCAGTTGATGCTTCCGCCCCGAAAAACTCCAAAAGGAATAAAGATTGCGAGGAGATCTTCATGCCTCAGTGGACATGACATAGACTGATAGGGCAACAGAAGACCCTGAGAAAGCTGCAGAATGGAGTTCTCTTGGTCTTCTGCCTGCTGATCGTCAGTGTCACGCCCTCCCAGCCGGTACCCTATCTGGCATACCCGAGAGTGTGATCCACAGCCCGAAGATCAGGTATCGAGTGATCAACCTCCCACATAAACAATAACATAATCATGAACAACCATAACAAGAGTGCGGAAGATAAATCATAGATCCAATAATGAAAGAATGAATCATAAACGAAACGGAATAATAGATATAATCAGAGTGTCAAACAGATAAGTAAAGTGAAGCAAAAATCCCACTTTACATCCAGCGGAAAAGTAGCTCTAAAGAATAAACTAGATAAAAGCTAATCCCAGTAGCAAGTACATTGGGTAACTAAATTATTCTCCACTTTGTAGACGACATCCTTGTAGGTGTAGATCTCATAAATAGCACAAGGACGCTTCCACTCAATGGTCGGACTAAGCATCGTACGGAGCATAACCACCCGTGGGATCTTCGTGAGTAATTGTGGTAACCGCAATCACCTTCCCGGGAGATATGTCTCTTCGCCTTGCGCTTCCTCATAGGGACCGTCATAGTATTCCGTACCTGCAGGATAGTCTAACAACATTGTACAATAAAGGAATGAGTTTCAAAGAAACTCAAGAAAGGCGCTTAAAATCCATAATAACATAAATGGCAGGATTCCGAACAATCATAAATGCAATATGATATGAGACAAACAATGAATGAATGAATCTAACTCTAAGTATGCTGGTCTCTATTGGCAGACATGCTTTAAGTCATAGCACCGTACTTCTTTAGGAAAGTCCACTCACATCCTCAACCATTTAAGATATCTTGGATTCTCTCACGGATCATTTCACCGGTCTTGAGCAGCCGATTGGTAATGGGTCCTTCATCCCTCAGACAAACCTTGGCAGGGGGTTAAGTCAACACACTCTCTCACAACCATTTGGTATAAGTACTCGGCGCATGTCGTGGTAATACCTAGCCAAATGCAAGTCTTCTACTTGGTTACATCAAGTCGATCCGAGATACTTCCATTCCTCGTCCCCGACGATCCTTTCCAATATCCTTCACACTAGAGTCAGCGTATCCTATGGCACCGACCAACTCGGACTACGGACTCATCAACCCTATTGGTTATCCACATATGGTAAACGGGAAGCTCTCACGTCCTCTCACGGGTTGGTTACCGGTCTTAAGCGCCCGTGAGCCCAAGTCTAACCATATGCAACCCTACCAACAAATGGCCCCCACAATGTGATTCCCCGTCCTCTCACGGGTTGGTTACCGGTCTTGAGCGCCCATGAATCCCCATTGCTACCACGGGTCGTTCGGTCTCAATACCCCTCCGATTAGGGTCCGACATAACAGACATCCTAGCCAAACACTACTAGACAATCCTATATATGTCATCCAACAGTTTAGGAAGGTGTCCAGAGGGCATCTCCGGAAACATCCCATAATATTCCCGTAGTAGTCCAAGGACAGAAGTGTCAAAAGGACACCTCTCCTTTCCAAACCATACGTAAGCATACACATGCATCAATTCATATCATCACATATATGGTAACTCCATATATGGAAAGAAATCAAGATAACAATCACTTGTATAACATTGGTAAGTAAATCATACATGAATCAATTCAATATGAATAAGTAATGCTACTGTAATCAAAGTTATGCAACAGTAGAATATCATTGTAAGAATCTAATTTAGGAAACATATTAATGATATTCAAATATAGAAACTAGATTCATGCTATCTATGTAATTAAGGAAATAACCATCCTTACCTTTTATAACTTGCAAAGAATCCAAAGAAATCAAGTAAGATCTTGGCAAACTTGAGAAGAAGGTCCTAAACAAGTATATACAACATATTAGGAAAGATCCCTAACAGAAAAAGATACCAAAACATCCGAAACAGACCAATTCGGAGTTGCCGTACTCATTGGTCGAGTGGATTGGTCGAGTGGTCCAACGACCAATCAATCGACCAATGCACGATAACGGAGCTTAGAAAATCGTAGTTTTGAGATATGAAATCCGAATTTGGTGGTTCAAAAGGGTACTAATCAAGGGGTAGACTACATCAGTAGTATTCTAACATATAGGGGACCTCAAAACACTAATCAAATCAAGGTATCAAGATCCAAATTAGGAAACAAAAAGTTACCATAAATAAATCAAACATGGATCTTGATAAATTTTGAAATAGAAAACAAAGATAAGAACTATAGGAGGATGGATCATTGCTTTTGGTAATGAAAACATGAAAACATGCATAGGTCTTCATGGAATAAGGCTTAGAAGCATAAATCTAAATAAGGAAATAAAACCTACCATATATGTACTATCATGCATCATGAAGAACACATAGTAAGGTAGAAGAGAACAACTAGAATTCTATGGATTATGGATCATAGAAAGAAAACACAACCATTAACCACTAACATGATCAATGAAAGAAGATCCAAAGAGACTCGAAATTCAGATTAGGAAATTAACAGAGATTAAATCATGGTTTGATCATGAATCCTTCAAAAGCTTGCAATGACCATGGTTAAGATCATTGTTCTAGCCTTAAATCCTTAGGATGATCATGAGAACATGTTCAGAGATGTTTGCAACAGAGGATGCAGCATCTCTTCTACTGTCTCAACTCAAAAAGGAAAGAAAAACAAAGATGTAGGAGAAGAAGAGAGAGTAGACATACCTTTTGATGCAAAAAGAAGAGTTCCGACGAAGATCCGCCAAGAAAACTCCAAGGATGCAAGAGAGATGACTTGCAGAGGTCTTTGGTCTGCTCCAGAGGGTTTGGAGGCAGCAAATACGAAGTGGACTCGAGGTTAGACTTAAATAGAGCAAGAATCAACCTAATTGCCAAAGACAAGACCCATTGGTCGAGTGGATTGGTCGATCGGGCCCAATCGACCAATCACCGACCAATGCATAAAAAGAAGGCCAAAACAGGGAATTGAAGGCCCAGATCAAATCCAAACCTAAAGGGGTTTTGTACACAAGTCAAGTGACTTACCTAGTAGGTAGAAATGCCTTCAAACCAAGATAGAGAGCACTCCAAGTCCATCAACTAATTAGATCTTCATCAGATTCTGCTTCCATAAATAGAACCTCATCATCAACCTTCATGGAATCAAAGCCGACACCAAGTCCTCTACCGGGATGGCCCAAAGCTGACTTCTTACTTTACTTCGGGTCATCGGACCTACAAATAACAAGGTTTCCGGGTCAAGGTTAGGGCTGGGTTTCACATTCTCCCCCCTTAAAGAAATTTCGTCCCCGAAATTGAAAGCGTACTCGTGCTTCCAAAGAGGTAAGGAAACTTCTCCTTCATGTCTTCTTCCTTCTCCCAAGAAGTTTCTTCAGGGGTATGGTTCTTCCACCGAATCTTCACCAAAGGAATGGCGCGATTCCGCAGCCGCTTGTCCTTCCTATCCAGGATTTCGGCCGGTTCTTCATCATAGGTCAAATCAGCACTAAGTCCTTCAGAGCTTGCTGCAAAATGTGTTCCGGATTCTCTATGTATTTTCGGAGCATCGAAATATGAAACACATTGTGCACACCAGCAAGAGACGGAGGTAATGCTAATCGATACGCAACAGTCCAACCTTTTCCAAAATCTCGAAAGGTCCAATGTAACGAGGGCTAAGCTTACCCTTAACATTGAATCTCATCACACCCTTCATTGGTGAGACCTTCGAAAGACTTTCTCTCCAACTTGAAATTCCAAATCGGTCCTTCTCTTATCAAAGATAAGATTTCTCTCTCGATCAAGGCGACTTAATCCTTTCTCTTATCATATCTACCATAGCACTTGTAGCTTCAATCATCTCAGACCTAAGACTTTTCTTTCACCTGCCTCACCAAAGACAAAGGTGTCCTACAAGTACTACCATACAAAGCCTTGAATGGAGCCATGCCTATTGTTGCTTGATAACCGTTGTTATAGGCAAACTCAACCAAAGCTAGGTGTTCATCCCAATTTCCACCCATATCCACCACACAAGATCCGAGCATGTCTTCCAATGTCCGAATTGTCCGCTCGTATTGTCCATCGACCGTGGATGATGAGCTGTACTCAAGTTCAATTGGGTTCCCAAGGCCTTCCGCAAACTGTTCCAAAACCTTGAGGTGAACCTAGGATCACGATCCGAGACAATACTCAATGGCACACCATGCAGATTTAACCACATTATCCACATAAAGCCCGGCTAGCTTATCCGTAGTATGAGTGATCTTCATAGGAATGAAATGGGCTGATTTGGTCAACCTATCAACAATCACCCACACCGTGTCATTGCCTTTACTTGTCCGAGGCAAGCTAGTCACAAAGTCCATGGAGATATCTTCCCACTTCCAACTAGGAATAGGAAGGGGTTGAAGTAATCCAGAGGGAGGTTGTCGAACGAGCTTTCACACGCCGGCAAGTCTCACACTTGGCAACAAAATCATCAACATCCGCCTTTAAACCAAACCACCAAAAATGTTCCTTCAAGTCCTTGTACATCTTGGTGCTTCCCGGTGTACAAAGAAAGACCGACTGGTGTGCTTCCTTCAATATTTCATTCTTAACTTCATCGTTTGCAGCACACACAGCCTTCCTCTAAACAACAAAGCACCATCCATGGATATACCAAAGTCGGGGTCCGACTCAGGATTCGAAGAAATCTTCTCAACTTTGGTCAAAAACTCCCGATCGTAACTCCGCAGAGCAACAATCTTATCTCTAAGACCAGATCTTGCCGTCATGGCAGTAAAGAATAAAATCAGAATTCTCGTGGACGATTTCCAAACCAAAACTCTCAATAGAAGACCACAATGGTAAACTCAAAGCATTTAAATCCAAAGTCTTCTTCCGGTTCTTCCTACTAAGAGCATCAAGAACAACATTTGCTTTCCCAGGATGATACCGAATATCACAATCATAATCGGAGACTAGTTCCAACCATCTCCTTTGTCTCATGTTCAACTCCTTTTGGGTAAAGAAATATTTCAAACTCTTATGATCCGTGAAAATGGCAATCTTCTCACCGTAAAGATAATGTCTCCAAATCTTCAAAGCAAAGACAACGGCGGCAAGTTCTAGATCGTGAGTGGGGTAATTCCGCTCATAATCCTTCAATTGCCGAGAAGCATAGGCTACGACCTTGCCATGTTGCATCAGGACACAACCCAAACCAATCTTTGACGCATCGGTATAAACTGTCATACCACCGGAACTATCGTATAGTCAAAACCGGGGCACTTGTCAATCTATCTTTCAACTCTTGGAAATTCTTCTCACAAAGGCGTCGACCAAACAAACTTCTCTTCTTTCCCGGTCAACTTAGTCATAGGAGCAGCCAACCGAGAAAAATTCTCAATAAACCTTCGGTAGTACCCCGCCAATCCAAGAAAACTTCTTATTTCCGTTATCGACTTCGGTCTCTCCCAATCAGCCACAGCTTGGACCTTTTCAGATCGACACGAATACCTTCGGCTGAAACTACATGACCAAGGAAAACCACTCTCTTAAGCCAGAAATCACACTTGCTAAACTTAGCAAACAACTTCTTTTCCGCAACCTTTGCAAAGTGAAACTTAGATGACTCGCATGCTCTTCTTCGCTCTTCGAATAGATCAAGATGTCATCAATGAAAACAATCACAAACTTATCAAGCACATCATGAAATACTCGGTTCATGAGGTCCATGAACACCGCAGAGAGCATTGGTCAATCCGAAGGGCATGACTCTAAACTCGTAGTGACCATACCGCGTTCGGAAAGCTCAGTCTTGAAGATATCACTAGACTTCACTTTCAATTGGTGATATCCGGACCTTAAGTCAATCTTCGAGAACACAATCGCACCCTTCAACCGATCGAAGAGATCATCGATTCTGGGCAGCGGATATCTATTCTTGATAGTCAACTTATTCAACTCACGGTAGTCGATGCACAAGCGCATACTACCGTCTTTTCTTCTTGACGAACAAGACCGGAGCTCCCCAAGGTGACACACTAGGCTGTACGAAACCTCTATCAATGAGCTCATTCAACTGATTTTGCAACTCTTTCAACTCAAGTAGGAGCCATCCTATACGGAGCTTTAGATACCGGAGCGGCACCAGGGACGAGATCAATAGAGAATTCGACATCTCTCGTCCGGAGGCACTCCCGATAGATCATCGTGGAAGACATCAACAAAGTCGCAGACAACTCGACTTCATCGACTCTTTTCTCCACTATACCCTTGCCTTCAGATGAAGCATCATCCACTAGGGCATAGACTTGCATCGAGTGCATACAAGACCTTCTTACAAACCCTTCTCTTTTCACCTTGAAATTCAAAGACCGGACTTCCACAAATATGGAACTGAATCTTCTTTGAGGAACAAAGGAACACAGCTTTGTGGGCCGTCAACCAATCAATTCCCAAAATAACATCGAAGTCCTTCATGTCAAGAATCACAAAATTGGCTTCCAAGTTCTTCTCACCAATCAACACAGGACATTTAGATAACCCCTTATCTAGTTTCACAACAGACCAAAGAGGTGTACTAATCAATAAACAACTAGACAACTTCTCGTGGATTAGGTTAGTCTTCTTGATGAATGCGAGATGACATGAACGAATGAGATGCACCCGTATCAAATAAGACAAATGCAGAAATAGAAGCGACTAACAATGTACCCGTAATCACATCATGGCTTGGATCCCGCTCAAGATCGAAATACCGAAAACTCTACCAGAGGGAGGAGCAGGAGCACTCTTCACCATCGGGGCAAAGCTGTCACAGTGCCGCTTCGGACAGGCACGAGCAAAATGACCAGCTTGCTTGCAGAGAAGCAAACAGGATTGCTGGATCCAACAGGGTGGCTGCAACAGAGGGCTTCCGAACAAAAGGCCTTGCACTCGCACTTGCACTTGCACTTGCATTTGCTGGTGATCGGTTTCCGCCGCATCGTTTAAACCGGGCCGGGCTGCTGAAAACCCGTGTTCCGACCTACACTCTTAGCCCGAAAGGTAGGAGTGGGGTAGGGTGTAGGTCTCACATAACGACGGTCATTGCGATCCACCAAACCAGAATTCCTTGATCGCCAAGGCTTTTGCACACGAGCACTTTCCTTCTCTCGTTTCTTCCAACTTCTTCGAGTTCTCGCACCACTTGAGCATAGCTCACAATAGGCTGGACTCGTGAGATAAGCTTTAATGGCAGGCGCAGTCCTTTGAAGAACTTCTTTGCTTTCGCGAGGTCTTCCTTCAAAGAATCTGGAGCAAAGAAATGAAGCTCCTCGAACTTCGTTGGTACTCCAACACAGACAAAGTTCCTTGAGTCGAATCATAAACTCAGCTTCCTTTGCATCCTTCACCGCCTCGGGAAAGTAGTTCATACAAAAAGCCTCTTTGAATAACTCCCAAGTTACAACTCCCGCATGCAAACCTTCCAAAACAGACGAGTGGAAATCCACCATGCATCAGCTTCTTGTTGCAACTTCTGCTCAAGAAACAAAATCTTCTCGAGCTTCCGAGCATTGCAGATGCCGGAAAGCCTTCTCCAACTCACGAAGCCACTTGTTAGGAAACAAGGGGTCCTTGGTAACTCCAGAAAAGTGGGTACTTGCATCTTCGTAAAACTCTCCATCAAAGTAGTATGAGGAGTTCCAGCTAAACCTCCCGCATTCAGGATCATGGCATGAGGATTCACATTAGCACCAGCCCGGGTCTCATTATGCAGAGTCATGAAACCCACCAACATCTCGGTTGAACCGAGCCGCTTGTCGTGCATCATATTGCCCATGATATTGGCAATATCTCCGAAACTTCCAACATTCGGGGCACCAGGGATCTCATGAGTACCCCGATCAGCATTTGGTATCTCACCACCTCCATGAGGTACTTCACCACCTCCCCGAGGTACTTCACCACCTCCATGACCACTGGATTCACCACGCCCACTTCTCGTAGTAACCATTCTCGCAAAACCGAGAACATCAAAATACCGAATTTCGAAGATTCAACATAAACCACAAGTCCAAATGATTTGAAAACTTAAATCATGCTCAAATATATCCATATAGTCATCAAACAATATTCCATAAGGCAAAAATCACATTTTCCAAAAATTCAACAGCAAATGAGGTCACTGTGACCATTGGTCGAGTGGTTGGTCGAGTGACCCAGTCGACCAATCAGTCGACCAATGAAGACAGAATGCGAAAATTCGCATTATAAGCCTCATTTCCACATTCCAACCTCATTCTAACTTCTTCCAAAGGTGAGAGAGCTCTAGGGAAAATATCCAAGAGTTCCCACAAGTGTTCTTGAGGTGATTTAGTGCTTCAACAACAACACCACAACACACCATCTTCACAAACAAGGTAAATCTCTCATTCTTTCTTCCATTTTCATCTTCTCATGCTTGCATTTCAATAAAACCATGCTTTACTTGTATCCAATGCTAGAAATCATGCTTAGGAATGCTTAGAAACATATTCCCTAGGTTTCAAACACAATGACATGCATAGACAACAAGTTTTAACACATTTGGTGCTCATCTCGCAAAGTTTTATATCGAAATCGATATCTTTAGAAAAATTTCGTTTTCTCTCAAACCGCTTGAAATTTTCGCACGAGATCAAATGCTACATGCTCAAGATGACATTGTAGATAGGTCCATACAATTTGATTTAACCAATTTCAACTTTTCAAAAATCCAATTTTGACCTAAATTGCAAAATCCCCAAATTTCTTCTTGCTGAATTTTTCGCTTTAATCCATGTTTTCGATCGATTTTCATCAAAACAACTTCATAGACATGAAATTCCAAGTATTGTGCACATGCTAGTATGTTCGAATCAAATTTCCCCCAAATTTGAAATTTTCCGAAAAATTACGAAAATACCCTTTTGGCTCAAATCTTGAAATAGCACTAATTGGAATTGTCTCTTGTCTCTTCCACAGATACATCATGCAGAGGGGAGGACGAGGAGGAGGTAGAGGTCGAGGTCGCATCGTAGGTGCTCTCGGGGGGGCAGAGGTCGGGTTCCTTTCGAGCCCGAGAGAGGAGGTTAGGAGACCGGACCTATTTGACACACCTCGTGCCGAGTTTCTATACGAGGCCTACTTCAGCTATTGTAACATCGAGATGGGGCGTCTACTTCACTTACGCCAGCTCGTAGCCTTTAGAATCCGGCAGAGGTTCGACACTTTACAAGGGGACTCACCTCTTCACCGAGGATTTGCCGGTATACCCGGAGCTAGTGAGGTTGTTCTTCAAAGAACCTTACTTACACAGAGGAGGCTCGGGGCCGGGGACATCCACTCGGACTTGTCCTCGTGGAGCAGGGTCCTTCGGACTCGGATTCGCTTCTCCACCCGGACACTCGGGCCGAGATCTTGCAGGTCCCTTACTACCCACAGCGGTGTGTGGATACTGCAGGAGCGGACTGGACAGCCATCCGATGCCGTACGAGCTTCGCGAGATATGCTCTACGCTATGGGATAGCCGCCGATGCTTCACACCGTGGACTAGCGGACGGATGACGGGTTCTGCACGTATTATCGGTCGCATAGTCGGCCGAAACATCATGCCGAAAGCCGGACATCACCATCGGGTCACGGTGATGGAGGCCTTGGTCATTTACCGCATCTACATGGGCTTCGAGATCGATCTTTCCTACATCATTCAGGAGGCAGTCATGCTGGACTTAGTTCTCGCGGCCTAGCATGCGGAACCTTTGCTATGGGAGGCTTCGACTTTGATCTTCAGGCATTTCGGGGTGAGTTTCGAGGATACTCCGATGGACACTAGATCACGGGATACCCCATTGGGACTCGGACCATTCGACGGATGAGACTACATCGGTTAGAGAGATCTCCCGGTCCAGAGGGTGAGGATGATGATGAATTAGAGGATGAGGATCGGGGATCGAGAGGATGGAGGAGAGGATATCGGTCCCGATAGTGATGATCAGGCCGGAGATGATACGAGATATGCGCGAGGCCGAGCCCGTGCATCACGAGTTTCCTTCATCACACTTCGAGGGGCGGCCCTTCACATGCGGTTCCGGAGGCTTCGGATCTTGGTGCATAGATGAGATCGATGACTTCCATGCTAGAGAGGATGGAGGTCGGACAGAGCAGATGTACGAGAGGATGGAGTCTCGACAAGACAGGATAGAGCGTCGGGTGACTCAGCTAGCGAGAGGAGTTCGTGAGCATATAGAGATCGAGTAGATCACCTAGATAGACCGTACCTTAGGATTTTCCATTTATGCTTTTCGGATGTAATCATTGTAAAAACTTTTGAAATTAATGAAGTTCATTTTGTTTCTCTTTAATTATTGTATATTATGCACTTTTATTTTCCTTGCATTAGTGACATTTGTTCAAGTATAATTATGGTATGTTATTCGAAATGTTCTGTTATGCCTCAAAGTTCAAGTTTCTAATTCAGGTGTTCTATTATTCACTTCTAAGAGTAGAAGAGTCATTTCGGATCAATGACTCAGGAATGTTCACTTGTTGTCTTTTGTGGTTAGGATCTCCTCGAACCTTGGGCTCGATACCAATCATCACGCCCTCCCGGCCGGTACCCTATCCGGCATACCCGAGAGTGTGATCCACAGCCCGAAGATCGGGTATCGAGTGATCAACCTCCCACATAAACAATAACATAATCATGAACAACCATAACAAGAGTGCGGAAGATAAATCATAGATCCAATAATGAAAGAATGAATCATAAACGAAACGGAATAATAGATATAATCGTAGTGTCAAACTGAGATAAGTAAAGTGAAGCAAAAATCCCACTTTACATCCAAATGGAAAAGTAGCTCTAAAGAATAAACTAGATAAAAGCTAATCCCGATAGCAAGTACATTGGGTAACTAAATTATTCTCCACTTTGTAGACGACATCCTTGTAGGTGTAGATCTCATAAATAGCACAAGGACGCTTCCACTCAATGGTCGGACTAAGCATCGTACGGAGCATAACCACCCGTGGGATCTTCGTAGTAATTGTGGTAACCGCAATCACCTTCCCGGAGATATGTCTCTTCGCCTTGCGCTTCCTCATAGGGACCGTCATAGTATTCCGTACTTGCAGGGATAGTCTAACAACATTGTACAATAAAGGAATGAGTTTCAAAGAAACTCGGTAGAAGCGATTAAAATCCATAATAACATAAATGGCAGGATTCCGAAACAATCATAAATGCAATATGATATGAGACAAACAATGAATGAATGAATCTAACTCTAAGTATGCTGGTCTCTATTGGCGAGACATGCTTTAAGTCATAGCACCGTACTTCTTTAGGAAAGTCCACTCACATCCTCAACCATTTAAGATATCTTGGATTCTCTCACGGATCATTTCACCGGTCTTGAGCAGCCGATTGGTAATGGGTCCTTCATCCCTCAGGACAAACCTTGGCAGGGGGTTAAGTCAACACACTCTCTCACAACCATTTGGTATAAGTACTCGGCGCATGTCGGGGTAATACCTAGCCAAATGCAAGTCTTCTACTTGGTTACATCAAGTCGATCCAGATACTTCCATTCCTCGTCCCCGACGATCCTTTCCGGTATCCTTCACACTAGAGTCGGCGTATCCTATGGCACCGACCAACTCGGACTACGGACTCATCAACCCTATTGGTTATCCACATATGGTAAACGGGAAGCTCTCACGTCCTCTCACGGGTTGGTTACCGGTCTTAAGCGCCCGTGAGCCCAAGTCTAACCATATGCAACCCTACCAACAAATGGCCCCCACAATGTGATTCCCGTCCTCTCACGGGTTGGTTACCGGTCTTGAGCGCCCATGAATCCCCATTGCTACCACGGGTCGTTCGGTCTCAATACCCCTCCGATTAGGGTCCGACATAACAGGACATCCTAGCCAAACACTACTAGACAATCCTATATATGTCATCCAACAGTTTAGGAAGGTGTCCAGAGGGGCATCTCCGGAAACATCCCATAATATTCCCGTAGTAGTCCAAGGACAGAAGTGTCAAAAGGACACCTCTCCTTTCCAAACCATACGTAAGCATACACATGCATCAATTCATATCATCACATATATGGTAACTCCATATATGGAAAGAAATCAATATAAACAATCACTTGTATAACATTGGTAAGTAAATCATACATGAATCAATTCAATATGAATAAGTAATGCTACCGTAATCAAAGTTATGCAACAATAGAGAATATCATTGTAAGAATCTAATTTAGGAAACATATTAATGATATTCAAATATAGAAACTAGATTCATGCTATCTATGTAATTAAGGAAATAACCATCCTTACCTTTTATAACTCGCAAAGAATCCAAAGAAATCAAGTAAGATCTTGGCAAACTTGAGAAGAAGGTCCTAAACAAGTATATACAACATATTAGGAAAGATCCCTAACAGAAAAAGATACCAAAACATCCGAAACAGACCAATTCCGGAGTTGCCTGTACTCATTGGTCGAGTGGATTGGTCGAGTGGTCCAATCGACCAATCGATCGACCAATGCGATGATAAGCTTAGAAAATCAGAGTTTTGAGATATGAAATCCGAATTTGGTGGTTCAAAAGGGTACTAATCAAGGGGTAGACTACATCAGTAGTATTCTAACATATAGGGGACCTCAAAACACTAATCAAATCAAGGTATCAAGATCCAAATTAGGAAACAAAAAGTTACCATAAATAAATCAAACATGGATCTTGATAAATTTTGAAATAGAAAACAAAGATAAGAACTATAGGAGGATGGATCATTGCTTTTGGTAATGAAAACATGAAAACATGCATAGGTCTTCATGGAATAAGGCTTAGAAGCATAAATCTAAATAAGGAAATAAAACCTACCATATATGTACTATCATGCATCATGAAGAACACATAGTAAGGTAGAAGAGAACAACTAGAATTCTATGGATTATGGATCATAGAAAGAAAACACAACCATTAACCACTAACATGATCAATGAAAGAAGATCCAAAGAGATCAGAATTCAGATTAGGAAATTAACAGAGATTAAATCATGGTTTGATCATGAATCCTTCAAAAGCTTGCAATGATCATGGTTAAGATCATTGTTCTAGCCTTAAATCCTTAGGATGATCATGAGAACATGTTCAGAGATGTTTGCAACAGAGGATGCAGCATCTCTTCTACTGTCTCAACTCAAAAAGGAAAGAAAAACAAAGATGTAGGAAAAGAAGAGAGAGTAGACATACCTTTTGATGCAAAAAGAAGAGTTCCGACGAAGATCCGCCAAGAAAACTCCAAGGATGCAAGAGAGATGACTTGCAGAGGTCTTTGGTTCGTTCCGAGAGGGTTTGGAGGCAGCAAATACGAAGTGGACTCGAGGTTAGACTTAAATAGAGCAAGAATCAACCTAATTGCCAAAGACAACACCCATTGGTCGAGTGGATTGGTCGACTGGCCCGATCGACCAATCAGTCGACCAATGCAATGCAAAAGAAGGCCAAAACAGGGAATTGAAGGCCCAGATCAAATCCAAACCTAAAGGGGTTTTGTACACAAGTCAAGTGACTTACCTAGTAGGTAGAAATGCCTTCAAACCAAGATAGAGAGCACTCCAAGTCCATCAACTAATTAGATCTTCATCAGGATTCTGCTTCCATAAATAGAACCTCATCATCAACCTTCATGGAATCAAAGCCAGACACCAAGTCCTCTACTGGGATGGCCCAAAGCTGACTTCTTACTTTACTTCGGGTCATCGGACCTACAAATAACAAGGTTTCCGGGTCAAGGTTAGGGCTGGGTTTCACAGTCAGGCCTTTGAAGCCCTGGAAGATGATGCTCTCTTTCGTCAGTCCACCAGGTACCATCTTTCTTGATTTTTCATCAATTGATTTTTATAATCTCTTATGAGTTCTTCTGATAATCTCCTCGTCCTCAGGAATGTTGTGTTGAGCTTTTATCAACACATGGAGGCATTGAGCCGAGTTGGTCGCAATGGCTCCTTGCTGCAGACTTGTGAAGAGAATTTGGCGAAGGCCAATGCTGAAATAGACCGGCTGAAGACAGCAGCCGAAGAGCTGAAGGTGAAGCACGATGAGGAGATTAATTCCTTGAAAAAGGATCTTGACTCTTCAGTTTCCCGTGCTGTTGCTGCCGAAAGCAAGGCTAGGAACAGAAGAAAGCTGCTACGTTGTTCGGTGAGAGTCTTGAGCTTAAAGCCATAGAGAATGAACATATACTGAAGATGGCAGTTCCTAGCAAGCCCGAACATATTAAACCAGAGCTTCGAAGGGATTGCATTCGGAAATACCTGAACAGCGTTCCTTTCTCTAACCTGTTGGGCGCCTTCAACCTTCAAGCTTACGGCGTGGGGCAGAATGATGTTTGGGAAAAGATCCTCGAATCTAACCCTTCCTTTGACACAACTCCTTTTCGTGAGGTGTGTTACAAAGAGATCTTTGGGAAGCTTAAGTTGGCCTTCCCTGACTGGGCTTTGAGAGAGGATGATCCTATTCCAGCTGACCCGAATTATGAGGAATATCTTGCTGATTCACCGCCCCTTCAAGAAGAAACTTCACAGCCTGCCGCTGAAAAGGATCCTGAGAAAGACGATCTTGAGAAAGACTCCTCAGTCGATAATGAGGAAGAGTCCTAGGGAGTCACCCCTTTTTTTTTTCTTTTTTTCTTTTTTTTGTAAAGATTGATCCTCCACAATCAATGAAAAGAGAACATTTCCAATGATTGCCTTAATATTTCCTCATCCTATATCCAAAAGCTTGTCTTGGAAATAAAATATAAATGATATAAATTATCACTTAACTTCTTGTACCTTGACGAGAGATGACCTTTGGGATATCATAAAGAGCCGTTCGGGAGAGATGTTTCAGCTTCTATCTATTCCCAACTGCTCCTTCATTTATTACGAAGTCCTAACGTTTCTCTGCCTTTGTATACCACTCACTTCTCCCAACGAGTTGGAAATACAAATATTATTTAAGTGGTGGCGCGACGGTTGGAGGTATTCTCGTATCAGGTGCATAGTTCCATGTGGCTTTCCTCTGACCGTTGATCTTGCTTTTTGAAGAATTCGAAGCGTTTCTTCGATCCGGTCCTTTGGTTGCCTTTGGCTCTCAACCATCGCCTCATTATCTGCGGCTATTTAAGTCCCTCAAGGGTACTCCTCATTTATCCTGTTATCTGCAAGTTAGATTTGCAAAACAAAATGACATTTCGTCTTCCTTTTCTGCCTTCGTACTTTTCGTACTCCAACAATATTTTCGATCAGCATTTGAACAAGTATGCTTTTTGCTTTGTCTATGTCATGAATCTCCTCTCCTTCCCCCTAAGTGAACTCCACAGTAGTAATACTTGGGGTTCACTTAATGGGTATTCTGAGTAGTTCATATTTGTTGAGAACTAGGGTTTTCCCTTTTTCTGTATGTTGTTGGGTTTTCGTCCTGATCCTGCCTTTTTTGTACTTGCAGTGCCTCCCAGAATCGATTTGAGCTTTATTAGGGTGAAGTCCTGCAAGAAGACTGTCCCAGTACCGACGCAGGTTGCTGCCAGTGAGGTGATTGCATCTGGTGAATCTTCTAAACGTAAGGAGACTGCTATTGGTGAATCTTCAGATTGGATTCCCACAGTTTCTACTGAAGCTCCTCCTACGCTCCCTCTGCCTGAAGAGATCGTTTGGTCTTCCCAGGAAGATCTTGATCCCTTCGTTGCCGCTTATACTGTTGATGCCCCTGCTGGAGAAACCATTCGGGATTCTCTGAAGGAGACCCTTCGGACATCTGAGGCAACTATGTTGGCATCTGAGGAAGGCGCAGTCCCAACAGGTGCTGCTTCTATTTCCAACTCTAATGCTTGTTTGGCATCCTCTTCCTCTCCTTCTTTGGAGCTGGAGGATTTTGCCACCAGGAAGCGTCGTCGGTTGGCGGATGATGTAGCTCATCTTTCTCTTGATGTAGCTCATCCTTCTCTTGATGTAGCTCATCCTTCTCGTTCACCGAGGAAGTATGAATTAGTGTCAAACGAGTTTGACAAAGCGCTGGAGTGGTGCAATGCTGCTCAAATGGCTTCTGAGAGTAGAGTTCTTTCCACACTTCCAGACAATGACTTTATGAAGTCATTGGTGACGTAAGTTTTTCTTCATTACCTTTTGATTCTGAAGATTATTCTTTTGCTCCTAACTAACTCGGGAGTTGTTGCAGGAGTCTCACTGGTAACTTCCACAACCAAGTGGAAGCAGCCTCTAGACTCAATAGATTGAGTAATGAAGTTTCCAAGCTTCGAGAAGACTCCAAAGCCAAGGACGCTGAAATTGCTCGCCTTAAGAAATTAGCTTGGGAGGTTGCAGGAGAGAAGAACTCTGTGATTGAGCATCTCCGTTCAGATTTGGATGATGCCAAGGAGAAGATCCTGCGGCTGGAACGAGAAGCAGGAAAGTCAGGGGCGAAAGGATCTGAAGCGTTACCCCAAAGGCAAGCTGACATTCCCTTGCCTAAATCCCTTCCAACTGACGCTCACAGAGCTTGCATCTTCAAGTATTTGCACAGTAAGCCCTTTGTTGACATGCTGAATGCTTATAACTTGCAGGCATACCGGGATGGTGAAAACGAAGTATGGGAATCGATATTAAGGAAAGATCCTCATTTCAACACGACTCCCTACAGCGCTGATTGTCATCCTGAAGTGTTTGCCAAGCTGAGTCTTCCTTCTCCTGACTGGTCCAAGGATAAGATCGACCTTCCGCCTTCGGATCCGGATATTATGCACTATCTCAAGGATTCTCCTCCTTATTCTCCTCTGAAAGGATTCAGTTATGAAGAACTTGCCCTGAATGCAAGTTTGATCAAAGATCAGACTTCTTCTGGTCAAGCTGGATAAAGAGTATGGAATTGCGGAGGATTTTGTATATGTGGAATGCTTTTGTAATCCCCGTTCTTCTTCTTCTTCTTCTTCTTCTTCTTCTTGAATCCATGTTGCTTCTTGACTCTTGTGTTTGTTCTGGCAAAGCTACTCCGATCTTGTTTGATTTCTTAATGATCACCAATGATGACTTTCTTTTTTGACCGAATGAAGATTGTATCCCAACTCTTGTAATCTCATGCGTATGTTTGATGTAAAGGTTGGCCCCTTCTGGTCGTTTGAAGAAAATAAGGAATTAACTTCATCTTGAACTTTGCCAATCACTTGAGTCATTGTTGCACTAGGTCTTAGTTGTTCAGAACAATGCCTTTACTTAAAGATTTCCTGAGAAATTCAATAAGTCTGAGAAGGAACTCACTCGGTTGTTAAACCGATGCCTTTACTTAAGAATTTCCAGAGAAATTCAATAAGTCTGAGAAGGAACTCACGTGGTTGTTAAACCAATGCCTTTACTTAAGAATTTTTGGAGAAATTCAATAAGTCTGAGAAGGAACTCACTCGGTTGTTAAGCCGATGCCTTGTGGAAGGAACTCACTCAGGTTTTAAACCGATGCCTTTACTTAGAGACATTCCGGAAAAATTCAATAAGTCTAATAAGGAACTTACTCGGGTGTTAAACCGATGCCTTGACTTAAGAAATTTCGAAAAAATACAATAAGTATGAGAAGGAACTCACTCGAATTTTCATCCGATGCCTTGTTGCTGGATCTGTTCTTGAGTGTGGTGTGTGATGCCCCCCGATCAAAAGATAGTTGTTGAAAGTCAATAATTGCATTGATTGAGTTGAAATTTGTTACATCATGAACGAAATTGATAATCTTCAAGGATAATATTTTTTCAAATGTCTGGCATTCCACGAACGATCCAACTCTTTCTGGGTTGTCATGTTCTTCAGCTTGTAAGCTCCCGAACCGACTGGTTTTATAACCATGTATGGTCCTTCCCAAGAAGGGTCCAATTTTCTTTGATGGCGTGGATCTGAAGCTAAGGTATTTCTCAATACCAAATCTCCTGCTAAGTACCGACGATTCTTCACTCTGCTATTATAATGTGACGCTATTCTTCGTTGATAATGTTGAGTTCGTGCTATTGCTTTTGCCCGAACTTCATCCAACAAATCAAGACTATCAAGTAGTCCTTGGTCGTTCGCTTTTTCTTCGAACTCTCTATCCCGTAATGTTCCCGCCATTACTTCCACAGGTGCCAACGCTTTAGATCCATAAGCCAACTTGAAAGGAGTTTCTCCTGTGGGTGTTCGAACTGTAGTTCGGTAGGCCCACAATACATTATGCAGTTCTTCAACCCATAAGGCTTTATCGGCCTCAAGTCTTCTCTTTATTCCCTCAAGTAGCGTTCGGTTAGTAACCTCTACTTGTCCATTGCTTTGGGGGTATGCCACTGATGACATACGATGCTCGATCATGTATGTTCCACAAAATTGCTCAAATTGTGGACAGTCAAATTGGGTACCATGGTCAGTAACGATTATCTTCGGCATCCCAAAGCAATATATGATTGACTCAAGCACAAACTTCTCCACCTTCCTTTCGGTGATTGTTGCCCGGCGCTTGCCTCAACCCATTTAGTGAAGTAGTCAATTGCTACTATCAGATATTCTCTTCCGCCTGATGCCTTGGTGAATTTGCCCATGATATCGATTCCCCACATCGCAAAAGGGATGGGATCTAGAATTGAAGTCATGGTTTCCGCTGGGCGTTTGGATACTGTAGCATGGATTTGACAATTACCACACCGACGAACATATTCCATAACAACTTGTTGGATCTTAGGCCAATATAACCCAAGTCTAAGGATTTTGTGTGCCAAGGCTCATCCACCCATGTGAGCGCCACAAATTCCTTCATGTACTTCGGCTAGAGCCGACTCCGCTCCTTCAGGACCTAAACATCTCAGAAGGGGTCCAGAATAAGATCTTCTGTACAACCTCCGTTTTGCATAATGAATCTCGTTAATCGTACTCTGACTAATCTTGCCTCTTTTGGATCCTCCGGTAGTTTATCATCTCTCAGATATTCAACTATTGGATCCATCCAGGAACGCTCTGCTTCAATATAGGATATTTCTTTCTCGTGATAGCTCGGAAATGTTATCTCTTCAATGTAGACCGAAGGGTCTAAATTTTTCTCTTTGGCATTGGCTAATCGGGATAGCTCATCTGCCACTGTGTTTTCCGTCCTTGGAATCTGACATACCTTCAAATTCCTGAATTCTTTTTGAAATGCTTGCACAATTTCTCGATATTTCTACAAACGAGGCTCTTTAATACCATACTCTCCCTAAACTTGATTGACAATAAGCTGAGAGTCACTATAAATAGTTACATCTGCTACTGCCAATGCTTTTGACAATCTAAGTCCAGCTATCAGGGCTTCATATTCTGCTTCATTATTGCTAGCTTCAAATGCAAATCTCAATGCATATCGAATGATAAATCCTGCTGGACTCTTCAAGAGAATTCTAGCCCCTGATCCGTCTATATTACTCGAACCATCCACATATACTTCCCAAATGGTTGGTATAGTGGATTCTTCAACAATGTTCTCCATTGGTGCTGTAGTTTCTACTACAAAATCGGCTAGTGCCTGAGCTTTGATTGCCGTTCTAGGCTTAAAGCTTACTTGGAACTCATTGAGTTCAACCGACCAGGCTACCATCCTTCCGGACAAATCAGGTTTACGAAGAACTTTACTAAGAGGGAAAGTTGTAAATACATCTATTGAGTGAGCCTGAAAGTATGGCCATAGCTTCCTAGCTGCTGTCATGAGAGCTAGAGCCTACTTCTCAATCTGAGAATATCGTGTCTCCGCACAAAGTAACACGTGGCTGACATAATAAATAGGCCATTGCCTCTTATCCTTTTCCCGAACGAGTACCGCATTGACTGCCAAAAGGGATGCTGCTAAATATAGCTGTAAAACTTCTCCCCTTTCGGGTCAGGATAAAAGCGGTGGTTTTCCCAGTGTTTCCTTTAATTCTTCAAAAGCTTTCTGGCATTCTTCAGTCCAATTCGCTTCCTTGTTGCCCTTCAAATCTTTGAGTGCTTTGAAAAATGGTAGACACTTTTCTCTAGATTTCGAGATGAAGCGGTTCACAGCGGCTATTCTCCCCGTCAAGCACTGCACATCCAGAACAGTTTTTGGGGCTTCCATATCAATTAAAGCTTGTATTTTGGCTGGATTAGCCTCAATACCTCTCTGTGATACCATGAAGCCCAAGAATTTTCCTGAAGATACTCCAAGGCGCATTTCTCCGGATTCAACTTCATTTGATACTTTCGCAGTACTGAGAATACTTCTGTTAAATCTGCAATATGCTTTACCCTTGCAATGCTTTTTACCAGTATATCGTCAACATAAGCTTTGACATTTTTCCCAATTAGGTCTTTGAATATCTTGTTGACGGCCCTCTGATATATAGCTCCTGCATTTTTCAGGCCAAACGGCATAACTTTATAATAAAAGCTTTCCCGATCGGTCATGAAAGCCGTAAACTTTTCATCCTCCTTATTCATGAGGATCTGATTATACCCTGAGTAGGCATCCATGAAACTCGAAGTTTCATATCCTGCAATTGCATCTATCAAGAGGTCAATCTAGGCAACGGATAGCAATCTTTAGGACAAGCCTTGTTGAGGTCGGTGTAATCTGTACACATCCTCCACTTCCCATTCGCCTTTTTGACCATCACTACGTTGGCCAACCAGATTGGGAATTCAATTGGTTCAATGAAACCAGAACTCTTCATTTTTTCAACTTTGCCCCGAACGGCTTCGTATTTTTCTATGGAGAAATTTCTCCTTTTTTGGATAACTGGTTTCACCTTTGGGTCTATCCAGAGTTTATGCTCTACAACATTTCGATCGATTCTTGGCATGTCTTCGGCAGACCATGCGAATACGTCACTATTTTGTTGAAGAAAAGACTTCAACTCTCCTTTGAACTCTTCCAGCTGCTCAGATCCGATATAAGTAATCCTTTCCTCATCATCGGTAAACAACTGGATTTGCTCCAGCCTTTCTATCGGCTCGGGCCTTTGCATTCCTACTTCTTCCCGATCATCTCTTACTTCGAATGGTAGGGTAGTCACCTTCCTTGGGCCCTCCTTGTCCTTCAAATAGGCAACATAGCATTGCCGAGAGATCCTCTGGTCAGATGAAACTTGACCAATTCCCATCTCTGTTGGGAATTTTATCTTCAAGTGCTTTATGGAAACTATAGCACCTAGTTTTGACAGGGATGGCGCTCGAGGATACCGTTGTAGGCTGGAAGTTCCCGAACCACCAAAAGATTTATTCGGACGGTAGCTTCCTTGGGAAAACTCCCAATCGATAGGTCCAACTGGACAGATCCTTTTGCTATTGCAGACGATCCTGCAAAGCCATATAAATGTGTGGATGATGGCTTCATCAAGTCTTCATCCACCTTAAGCTTCTGATACACCTCATAGGATATTAGGTCTGCAGCAGACCCTGTATCAACCAAAACTCTATGTGCTTCTCGGTGCGCGATCTCTACCTTGATGACTATGGCATCATCATGAGGTAGACAAATGCCTCTTTCATCTTCTTTGCCAAAGGTGATAGAATCTTCACCATTTGGCCTCTTACGCTTCTGTGTTTCTCCGGTTCCAACAAATTTAGATTTTGTTTTCAACCTCCGGAGTGATTCGGGTTCGGGGCCTCCAAATATTGTAAGGATCGGTGACCGAGTAGCATCAATCACCTCCTTACCTTTTTTAGACTTCGGAGCCTCCTTCGGTTGTTCTGAACTAACCGAACGATCCCTTTTAGGCCAACCTCACGTGGTTCCTCTCTTCTCTTATTAACAAAATTGGACAAATGTCCCTGAGATATTAATCTCTCAATATTTGCTTTCAAATGACGACAATCATTGGTATAATGACCGTAATCCTTGTGAAAACGGCAATATCTTTCTCGATCTTGCTCTCCAGGTTTTGAAGGAAGCTTTGGAGGCCACTTCAAGATATTTCGCTTTTTAATGATATTTAAAATATCAGCCCGAGGAGTATTTAATGGGGTATACTCACTTTTACCGGGAGATCTCTGCCGCCATGCCTGAGGCTTTCCAACTCAATCACGAACATTCTGCTTTGGCTTCTGCTTGTTCTCAGGAGCCTTTTGTTCTTTGGTGGAGGCTTTATTGTCCCCCTAGCGTGCATATAAGATTTCCGTGACTTCCGCCTGCTTTTGGCATCTCTGTACCAACTCAGCATAAGTTGTAGGCATATCTTGAAGTAATAACTCCAAGAGTCTTCGGTTAGTGAGTCCAGTGAACAAAGCAAGTTTAGCTACTTGCTCATCTAGATTCTCTATCTCCATTGTAACTCTATTGAATCTTTTCAGATATTCTCAGATCAATTCGCTCTTCCCTTGCCTTATAGTAAACAAGGTTTCCTCGGTCTTTTTGATCTGGATTCCACTCTGGAATCGCCCTAAGAGTTTGCGTGCCAACTCATCGAAGTTTACGATCCTTCCAGATGGGAGGTTCGAAAACCATTTCTGTGCCGCTTCGGTTAAAGATGAACCAAAAATCCTGCAGAGAATTTCATCGAATTACCCTGCAACTGCCATAGTCTGCTGATAATAACCGATGTGGGCCGTAGGATCTCCGGAGCCATTGAATGTGGAAAAAGTTGGCAAACGGAAATTGTGAGGAAACTGGTACCCCGCAATTGGCTCGGCAAATGGAGTCTTTCGAATAACTGAATAGATATCATCAGTTATCCTTCCTCTAGCCAATTGTCCCAGCCTCTGATTAATATTGGCCAATTCTTGACCAATATGTGTTGAATGATCTTCTGTTATACAATCATGACCTCGAACAAAACGATCATCACGAACTACTCGATCATCATGAAAAGCTCGATCATCACAAACAACTCGATCATCACGAACAGCTAGTCTAACAGTTGGCGAGTGAGTTCTCACTCCTGTAACCAACCTCGTATTCGAACCGGTTGTACTTCCTTGCGGTCTGTCAAACCGATCGTCCCGCCTAGGTAGATCTTCGATTCTCCTAGGCACTCGGTCACCTTCACGAAAGTTCTGACCGATATTCTGATCTTCAATCAATCTCTGATCCCGTGGTAATACACGTCTCCCTGCATCGCGATGATCAAGTTCTTGTAGTAATACCACTCGTCTAGTTAGCACACGGAGTGGTTGACTTACTTCCAAAAGTTGGATTTTCACTTGATCCAGTTGATTCTGGAGTGTCTCTGGAGGATTGTTTCCCCCTTGACCGCCATCTACTTCGAGTGGTGGTAAACTTCCCTGAGGAATATCTGGATTGTTTACTCCAGGGATTTGGACACCAGTATTGCGTTGTGCAGCGGCTGCTGCTGCTGCTGCTGATCTAGTCACCATAGCTTTCTGAATCGTTTCCGACAGACGGCGCCAAATGATGCGTCCAAAATCTATCAGCCCTTAGATCTCCTTAGAATGACCAATGGAGAACATTGTTGAAGAACCCACTATACCAACCATTTGGGAAGTATATGTGGATGGTTTGAGTAATAAAGACGGAGCAGGGGCTGAAATTCTCTTGAAGAGTCCAGCAGGATTTATCATTCGATATGCATTGAGATTTGCATTCGAAGCTAGCAATAATGAAGCAGAATATGAAGCCCTGATAGCTGGACTTAGATTGTCAAAAGCATTGGCAGTAGCAGATGTAACTATTTATAGTGACTCTCAGCTTATTGTCAATCAAGTTCAGGGAGAGTATGGTATTAAAGAGCCTCGTTTGAAGAAATATCGAGAGATTGTGCAAGCATTTCAAAAAGAATTCAGGAATTTGAAGGTATGTCAGATTCCAAGGATGCAAAACACAGTGGCAGATGAGCTATCCCGATTAGCCAATGCCAAAGAGAAAAATTTAAACCCTTCGGTCTACATTGAAGAGATAACATTTCCGAGTTATCACGAGAATGAAATATCCTATATTGAAGCAGAGCGTTGCTGGATGGATCCAATAGTTGAATATCTGAGAGATGATAAACTACCGGAGGATCCAAAAGAGGCAAGATTAGTCAGAGTACGATCAGCGAGATCCATACACACATATTTGGACGTAAACACTCAGATGCTTATAATCTAGATCGTATTCCAGTTATTCATTCCTTAGCTCTGCGCTTCTAGCAGAGCCGTTTGTGATTAAGTTTATCGATTGACTTAGCCTTCGGAGATGGACTCCTGACCCCAGCGGTCGGGCCACATCTGATGCTTTTGTTTTGCAGGTCATTCTAAGGAGATCTAAGGGCTGAGCAGATTTTGGACGCATCACATCTACATATCAGTTTTGAATCAAGGATAGGTTGAAATGAAAAAATCATAGAAATGCAATATAAGCAATCTTAATGGGAGTATATCATAGCAAGAACGTAGTTAGATTAATGGAAATGAAAGGGGAAACTCATGGCCAAGTGTTTGCAAGGTTGCAGCACTTCAGCCATGGTCCCAAGAGTAGAAATTAATAGGAGATTGAGTAGATTAGAAGAAGAAGAAGAGAATCCATACCTTGAAGCAATGATTGAAATGGAATGCCAATGATTAGAGTCAAAATCCTTCACCAACACCAAGAGATAGCCTAGGGAATGCCACTCCTCGTTCTCTGGAGTGCCAAAGCTTAGTTTAGACCTTCATTCACGAGTTCCAAAAAGGTAGGGTCAAAACAGTCAAGATTTTTTTCATTTTTCGAAATCCATAATTGTTGGTCGACTGGCTGGTTGATTGGCCAATCGACCAGGCAGTAGACTAGGCAAGAACAGCAACTTCGGGCAGGGATTCGGAGGGCTATACGGGGTCAAATTGAGTGGGGTTTTCTCCTACAAGTCAATCAAGAAGTCTAGTTTTCATAAATACTTTCGGATTGAGCACGGGAGTTCATTAGATGCTTCAACTAATTCAATCTTCTTTGATGCTCAAGCAGAAGTGGCCAGACATAGTTCAGCAACTTCGGACAGGGATTCAGAGGGCTCTACGGGGTCAAATTGGGTGAGGTTTTCTCCTACAAGTCAATCAAGAAGTCTAGTTTTTAAAAATAACTTTGGGTCATACACAGGAGTTCATTAGGTCCATAAACTAAGCTCATCTTCTTCAGGCTGCAGATTCAAAATAATCGCTGACAATGCATCCAAGTATGGAGCACCATCAACCATATCCATGGGTTTCAGGTCAAACACCATGTCTTCCATAAAGAGGGCCCACAAGGACAACTTCCATCATTTTGGGACATGGATCTACACTAAGGGAAAGATCAGACATGATTTCCTAAGGCTTTCAAGGTAATAACACTGAAATCAAGGTCCAACTTCAGGGTCTAACATCAAACAAGTCTTTCTTCACCCAAAACAAATAGGGTGTCCTGGCTAGGTTTGGGCCGGATTTCACATTCTCCCCCCCTTAAAATAATTTCATCCTCGAAATTGGGAGAGTACTAGGCTTTCAAAAGAGATGGAGATACATCACTTTTACCTTGACTTTCTTCTCCCAAAATCTACGGAACACAAATAACAATAAGTCTTTTGTAAGAAAACAAAGAATAAATCTAACATGCTTTGAAATCAATTCGAGAGTATGATCATGGCTTCATGAAGACTTCACAAGGATCATGGCGTAGACCAATATGAAGATCATAAAACCTTAAGAATGAAAGGAGATAGTAGAAGAGATGATTGCAAGGATGCAACATCTTCTTCATAGTCTCAATCACAATGAATAAAACATAGTAAGAGTAGATCAATAAACATAAGGGAGATTACTAATCTTTGATTGAAGAACAGGAGATGAAAAGCTTGAAGTCTTGAAACAATTAGAAGGAGTAACAAATCATGAAGATCACACTTGATTTCTCTTCAAAATCATCATGTGGAGAATTTACAAGGTTATAGAGTGTATGGAGATCCATTTTACAATAGCAGGGATAGAAGGATCATTATAGAGTGTATGGAGATCCACTTTAGAATAGCAGGTATAGAAGAATCAATCATGGGAATGACTTAAGATCACCCTCTCATTAAAGGGAAAATAGAAGGCACAAGAAGAAATAGAATGGGGAAAAGATTAGCTTCGAGGTAAACTTCTACCAAATGAAACTAGGCAACTCATACAACAGAGAATAAATCAAACAATATATATGGTAGGTATGCATTCGGCACAACAGCAAGGATAGGATTAGGTGGGATTTCACACCGACTCACCCCTATCCAACATCCACTGAGTAAGGGGATCTTGTTCATCTGCGCCCACATCAAATATATCATCTAGATCGATGTACGGCCTATCATTCTCAGCCTACTCCCTGACATGTTGCAGCTTCAACCTCATATTATAGTGACAAAATATCAAATCATTCAAGCGCTAGCTTCCCAACCGGTTCCTCCTCTTGGAGTGGATCATGCTGAATGTACTCCTATTCCTTTCACATCTAAAGGCAAAGCAAGTCTGAGATAGGATCCTGATCGCCAGTCTCCGAAGGTTTGATGCACTATTGCCATAGAGATACCACCATTCAGCTGCATTATCACAAAAACATTAAGTTAGAAACTCATAACTTTAATACTTAACATCAAATTAACTTATCTATAAATTATAATAATAATGCATTTATGCATCTAAGAATCTAACTATATAAGTATCTAACCTGGATCAATGGTTTCTCTACCCCGTATAGCAACATCTGCACTAAAAGACCCAAATGCATCCCTAAACAACTTGATCTGCAATAATACAATCAGTATTGATTGGTTAGTAAAATTATTTAAACAATAAATACAAATTCTAATCGTTTGAAATTCTCAATGTCTCACCTTGTTGTGGCAAAATGATTGGAGCATCAAATCTGGCTCCAACTTTGAAATCACCTATAATAGGGCATCCAACAGGTTTGTGTCTAACCCTAAATGTTCACTATATTGATATTTAGGGTTTAGAAAATAGGTTACATAATTAAAAAAGCTTAAAATTAGTACCAATACCTACAATGCTACAACTATAAGTCAACAACCCAGAATATTTATTTACTGGCCTTATGCAGGGGATGCATCAGATGAGCTGTCCATCGTGCATCCACAATATCTAAGAAAGCTCGGTGTCCTCTAGGGTTTGCCACTTGTATAGCAACCTTCATATGCTTAAAGGATGCATACAAGTGTGGCATAGTGGGTCCCCTCAAGGAAGAGTCCACCATACGCAAGACCTTTGCAATAGGCTCTAAAGTCTACAACACCACAGTAAAACTTCTCCATAAATCATCAGATGATATTGTGTATTGTGCCCCGCCCCGTTGGGCATACTGAGTTATTACAAACTCATTAAGTCAATAGATAGTAGATAACTAGATACAAGATAATCATAAACTCATAATATAAAATATAATAATTTATAAAATGAAATAGTAGATAGTTATCTTACTTGGATCCAGCCCAATCAAACCACTCCTGCGATGCAAACATGGATCTGAGGCCCAACTTCTTATCTTGCATGCTGCTCAAGGCGACGAAATTCGTCGCAAATCTTGTCGGACCAGGTTGCACCAACTCACCTCCACATGATCTCCTTATCATTGCCAAAACAGTGCTATGGTTGTAGATGAAGTTGGTTACCTCTCTAGCCCTTTCAACTGTGTTGTGGACAATGCTGATTTTTCCAATGTCCTTCAGCATTAGGTCAATTGAATGAGTTGCACAAGGCGTCCACAAAAGATGATAATCAGGTGAAGCCATCAACACTTCACCAGCCTTCTTAAAGTTGGAGCCATTGTCAGTGACAATTTGCACCACATTTTTCCTACCAACCTCATCTATGACATTCTGCAGGAGACCCATTGTGAAATCCCGCCTAATCCTAACCTTACTACTGTGCCAAATCCATACCTACCATATGCATTATTCGATTTGTTCTCTGTCGTATGAGTTGCCTAGTTTCATTTGGTAGAAGTTTACCCGAAGCTGATCTATCCTCTCTACGATTTCTTCTGGTGCCTTCTATTCCCTTTAATAAGCGAGTGATCTTAAGTCATTCCCATGACTGATTCTTCTATCCCTACTGTTCTAGAGTGGATCTCCATACACCCTATAACCTTGTGAACTCTCCACATGATGATTTCTAAGAGAAATCAAGTGTGATCTTCATGATTTGTTATTCCTTCTAATTGTTTCAAGACTTCAAGCTTTTCATCTCCTGTTCCTCAATCAAAGGTTAATAATCTCTCATGTGCTATATTAATCTACTCTTACTATGTTTTATCCTTGTGATTGAGATTTAGAAGAAGATGCTACATCCTTGCAACCATCTCTTCTACAATCTCCTTTTATTCTTATGGTTTTATGATCTTCATATTGGTCTTTGCCATGATCCTTGTGAAGTCTTCATGAAGCCATTATCATACTCTAGATTTGATTTCAAAGCATGTTAGATTTATTCCTTGTTTTCTTACAAAAGAATTATTGTAAATTGTTTTCTGAAGATTTTGGGAGAAGAAAGTCAAGGTAAAAGCGATGTACCTCCATCTCCTTCGAAAACCTAGTACTCTCCCAATTTCAAGGATGAAATTATTTTAAGGGGGGGAGAATGTGACATCCAGCCCAAACCTAGCCAGGACACCCTATTTGTTTTGGGATAAAGAAAGAATTGTTTGATATTAGACCTTAAAGTTGGACCTTGATTTCAATGTTATTATCTTTGAAAGCCATAAGAAGTCATGCCAGACCTTTCCCTTAGGGTAGACCTGTAATATCTGGCCTTATCCTAAGCTTAACCCGGCCCGGAATCTGTTATGTTTGTGGGTCCGAAGACCCAAAGTGGGGGAAAAGATACTTGTGGACCCTTTTGGTTGTTGAATTGGTGTCAGAGACCAAGCCCTTGGACATTGACGATGATGCCCCTCACTTGAGAGCATTGTCAGTGTTAGTTTTGAATCTGCGCACCAAAGAGGGGTGAATTAGTTGAAATACCAAATGAACTCCTGTGCTCAATCTGAATATATTTCCTGAAACTAGACTTCTTGATAGACTTGTAGGAGAAAACCCCACTGCATTTGACCCCATATAGCCCTCCAAATCCCTGTCCGAAGTTGCTGAACTATGTCTGGCAAATCCTGCTTGCGCATCGAAGAAGGTGAGCTTATTTGGTGGACCTAATGAAATCCCATGCTTGATCCAAAGGTATTTCTGGAAACTAGACTTCTTGATTGACTTGTAGGAGAAAACCTCACTCAATTTAACCTTGTATAGCCTCCGAATCCCTGTTCGAAGTTGCTGAACTATTTCTGGATTTTCTGCTGAAACCTGTTACCTGTTTTGGTCGATCCTTTTGGTCGATGCCATCAACCAAGACCATCGACCAAAGTTACCCAGAATCGAGAAAAATATGCTTTTTGGATATTCCTTCATCTATTTAAGTGAAACCTCGAACCTAGAACGATATTTCACTCATTTCAACACCTGAGAACGTGGGAAGGCTCCTCTTAGGCTCCTCTTTGGCTTGGGTGATGATCTTCTACAAGAATCATTGTCTCTTTTCTCCAACTATCATCTTCTAAGGTATGATTGATTCTCTCTCTTGCTCTCTATTCTACTCACTTCCCTTCTTCTTTTACTGATGAGACCATGTCCAAGGTGCTGCAACCTTGCAAACACCTTGCCATGAACGTCTCTTCCCATTTATACTTGCTTTTCCTTCATTCTTGCTATGCCTCACTTGCACCTTGATCCTTACATATACATTACCTTGATTCCTTGCATAACAACTTGATTTCTTATACTAAACTGAGATGTGGAGTATGATTAGTCTAATCTCTGGCTTGCAAATGATTGTAATCATGTTCCTAACCTATTCCCCAACTAATTCTCTAGTTTTCCTTTCAATTACATCAATTTCTCATGAATGCTAGGATTCTTGTCTTTAGAACATAGGACCTCAATTTGGGGGTTTTCATTTGGACCATTGGATTGTGATAATACTTGCTAGGTAGTGTTCTTACATTGTTATTAATCATCCCTCCAAGTTTCAGATCGATCCGAGCTCTGGAAGACCAATTTCGGACCAAAATCCCCAAAATCCACTATTCTGTCCCGAAGAGAATTTTGATCGATCCTTTTGGTCGATACCATCGACCAAGACCATCGACCAAACTTGTTGCTGACAACAACCTTGCTCCGTTTTGACCCGTTCGACCTCCGATTTTCCCGATTTCTTTTCTAACCTTTCATTTATGTTTGTATAGGGTCTTATTACCATTTTTGGATCATTCTTTTGAGATTGTTGGATTATCATCATCGCGACTTAAGGTAAGGATGGTTGTTACCATAACTACATAGATTATGTGATTCTTGCTTCTATGTTAGAGACTTAGTAGATTTACCTTCTTTATCGTATTTCCTACAGTATATGACTGTTATAAGTACTTCAAGTATAGTAGTGCCATGTTTACATATTCTTTTGTTTCATGATTATGTATTCTTAATAAATTCATATGTAATTGATCATGTTATGATATGTATCTTTCTATATGATGAAATGCCATTTATGTATGATATGATGGAATTTAGAATGTGATCGAATAGGTATGATTTGGGATTGGGGAGTGCCCTACTGGTACTTCTGTCCTTGGACATCGGAGGGAATAGTATGGGATGTTCTCCGAAGATGCCCATCGACGCTTTCCTGGATCATTGGAAGACATACATAGGACTTGTCTAGATGTATGGCTAGGATGTCCCTGTCGTATCAGACCCAAATCGGAAGGGCATTGAGACCGAACGACCCGTGGTAGTGTATGGTTTGATGGGCGCTCTAGGCCGGTAACCAATCCGGTAGGGGACATAAACCATGCTACGGATACCCGAAAGGGGCCATTTATTGGTAGGGTTGCAAATAGCTAGACTTGGGCTCACGGGCGCTCAAGACCGGTAACCAATCCGTGAGAGGACGTGAGAGCTTCCTGTTTACTATTTGTGGATGACCAATAGGGTTGATGAGTCCGTAATCCGGGATTACACTGACTCTAGTGTGAAGGATACCGGAAAGGATCGTCGGGGGCGAGGAATGGACGTATCTGGATCTGACTTGATACGACTGGGTAGATGACTTGCATTGGGCTAGGCTTTACTAACAAGCACCAGTACTTATACCAAACGGTGATGTGAGAGAGCGGTGACCGATTCCCCTACCATGGTTTTTTTAGAACGACTTTACCGAACTTCCCTGGGCAGACCCAAGATATCTTGTATGATTGAGGGGGAGTGACTGACAACCCAAAGAAGTACGGTGCTATGACTTAAAGCATGTCTACCAATAGAGACTAGCATACATAGAGTTAGAATCATAATTGCATCATGTGTTTCATATCATATTGCATCATGCTATGTTTTGTATCATGTATCTATGTTATTGTGGAATAACCTGCTTTGCTGAGTTCTTTTGAACTCACTCCTTTCTGCAACATTTTTGTTAGACTCTACTACAGGTACTACAACTGTTGACTATGATGGTTAACACTATGAAGACTAAGTTGATGACTCTTAAACTATTGATTACGGTGTACAAGTTGATAAAGACTAGTAGTCCGAGATTGGGACTTATCTGGAGCAATTCGGCCCTTGCACTTGTGTGCTAGTATTGGGAATATCTTCCCATTTTCTTTTTAACCTTTTTATTTGATTTGTTGAGACCGTAGTTTAATTCGTTCCCTTGTCATTTTGGGAACCGGTTGTAACCTTTAATTTTATTCAATCTACCTTCCGCTAATGTTGTAGAGGGAATTTCCACCTCATTTCCGCATGTTGATCATTTATTTTATTGGTATCTTTTCCGCACTCTGATGTCCTTTGTGATCCTTCTGAGATCCTTTCTTGACTTTATTATTAAATGATTTGAATACAAAGAATTGTTCTTGCTTTTAATTATATTATTGTGCTAAGTGGCTATGATCGTTCCTAAACTTGATCGGCGGGACCATAATTCACTCCCCCGGGTAATCCAGATAGGGTACCCCCTTGGTGGATTTTGGGCGGGATGTGACACCCATGATATATCTATGGTCTTTAATATGACCAGTAGCATCCATTGCTTTCAAAAAAATGGTTCTCCAGTCACAGTATACCATAAAGTTGATGATGGACTTTCTCGTCGGGCCGGTCCATCCATAAGTTTCCCAATAGGGTCTCATACCATCAATATACTTCTGTAGCTCTTGCTTCTTCTCCTGAAGGAGGGTGGTCATCAACTCTATAAGGTTGGGACCATCATATCCAGGGCCGGTGTCTGCAATAGTATCAATCATATACCTGTAGTATGGACCCTGTGTTATGTTTGCTGGGATGTGATTGAAATATATCCACTTTGATATTGCTTTTTTTACCTTCTTTGCCATACCTTTCCATGCACCAGATATCTTGGGCTGCTTGGCCCCCTTCCTCCTAAATATATCGGATCTGCTCCATGATCGGGTCCCGACGGCGTGGATAATCAAATGGTGGCACTAAACCTGATGTATAAGGGGCCCGCTGACTCTATGATTTGCCAAACATGCCAGATACACCACCCTCCCCCCGCCCCCATAATCAGAAGGTCTAGCCCCTACAGGCCTAGAGGGACCAGCTCCTGAAGCTCTAGCTCTGGCCATATCCTGCTCTTGATGGTGTAATCGTCTGTTCTCTGCCATGGCCCGCCGCATGTCTCTCTCCTCCTGATCTCTATCCACATCAACAAGATCAACATCCCTATCATCATCTGAATCATCTAATCCATATGATGATGGTCCCCGCATTGCATCATCTAGTGCTCTGTTGACTCTCCTTCGATCATCTTTCTTCTTCCCCTTCTGTTTTTGTAAATCCCTAAGTGCCTTCACTACATCTAGATGGCCTCTATGCATGTAGTCACATCCTTTGAACTCCCAATGATGTGACCCTTGAACCTACTGATGCCACCTGAGTATATTCTCTTCCCACAAAAATTATACTCTGTTTTATTTTTGACTCCATTAATAGCCACACAGTATTGCCATGCTAGGTCAGTCCTCCCTCCTACTGCTGATCTCTCAAGCTGTCCCCGTCCCTATGACTGTCCCCGTCCACCCTGGGAAGGCCCAGCTCCCCTCTGACTCCCACTAGCAGACATGATGACTGTTGCATTCAAAACGATGGCATAACCGCATAAGTCACTTAACAAATAACAACATCAAAATAATTTTTTATACACAAATAAACAATCATATATGAAATTATGAATATTGCATGTATGATGTAAATATGTAATCATGTACTAATATACCTAAGCATAAGTGCATAACTACATAAGTGCATAATTGTATAAGTATATAACTATTAAGTATTAAATACTAACTATAAATATACAAATGAATTTTTACAAATTTTCTCGGCAAAAAAAATAGGCTGCCCATATCAAAACCGGCGATGAAGCCACATGGGCAACACAGCCAACAGTTGAAAAATAATTACATAATTATTCCATAATTTTCAAAACAATTTTCCCCATTTCCCCCTATTTTTTTCATTTTTCATAATATTTATATTTTTATTAATATTTTCATAAATTTTGAAAAATAAATAATTACTTATTGGATCAAAAAATATATCGACTTTGTGAGTCCGTAGATTGGCTCACAGAATTCAATATATGTTTTTTCTATCATCATACAACATTTATATCACTTAAAAAGTAATCATACAAGATAATCAAAATATAATTTTTTACTCACAAAAATAAAAAATAAATTACTTTGCGAAAAAAAATTCCGACTCCTTGAGATCGTTGCTTGGCTTATGGTATTCAACATATATTAATTTCATAATCATGCAACATCATTATAGCATGCATTTTGTAAAAAATTACTTGGAGAAGAATGGTTACCTGTTTGATAAAAAAACTCCAAGATCTGTCAGAAACCCCTTGATTGATAGAAACAAAGTGATATCCGGCAATAATTGTCACATCCCGCCCTAAATCCACCAAGGGGATACCCTATCTGGATTACCCGGGAGTGAATTACCAGTCCCGCCGATCAAGTTTAGGAACGATCATAGTCACTTAGCACAATAATATAATCAAAAGCAAGAACAATTCCTTGTATCCAAATAATTTAATAATAAAAGTCCAGAAAGTACCTCAGAAGGATTCACAAATAACATCAGAGTGCGGAAAGGATTTCATTAGTATAAACAATCAAGTGTGAAAAGGAGGGAGGAAACCCATCATATAATAATAGCGGAAGATGAGACGACTAAAAGTAAAGGTTACAACCGATTCACCAAATAACAAGTGAAACAACTAAGCTATAGTCCCGACAATTCAAATAAAAGGTTAAAAAGGGAATGAGGCGACATCCCATCCCTAACACACAAATATAAAACTGAACTGCTACAAACAAGTCCCGACCTCGGTCTACTCGTCTTTATCAACTGGTTTATCGCCACCAATATGATACAAGTCTTCAACTCGGCCTCCAGAGGGTTGACTGCCACAGTCAACAGTGGTAGTACCTGCAGGAAAGTCTAACAAAATATGTTGCAAAAAGGAGTGAGTTCGAAAGAACTCAAGCAAGGTAGTCATTCCATAAAATATAAACCATATGATACAAGCCATAACATGATGCAATATGATATGGAACACATGATGCAAGTATGGTTCTAACTCTATGAATGCTGGTCTCTAAGGTAGACATGCTTTAAGTCATAGCACCATACTCTCTGGGTCGTCTGTCACTCTCCTGTTCCATATCTTGGGAATGCCCTGGGAATATCGGTAAAGTCCTCAAAAACACCATGGTTGGGGATTTAGTCACCACTCTCTCACATCACCATTTGGTATAAGTATTGGCGCATGTTACAGTAAAGCCTAGCCCAATGCAAGTCATCTACTCAGTCATATCAACTCAGATCCAGATACGTCCATTCCTAGCCCCCGACGATCCTTTCCGGTATCCTTCTCACTAGAGTCAGCGTAATCCCGGATTACGGACTCATCAACCCTATTGGTCATCCACAAATAGTAAACGGGAAGCTCTCACGTCCTCTCACGGGTTGGTTACCGGTCTTGAGCGCCCGTGAGTCCAAGTCTATCCATTTGCAACCCTACCAATAAATGGCTCCCACAATGAGATTTATGTCCTCTCACGGGTTGGTTACCGGTCTTGAGTGCCCACAAATCCCCACTGCCACCACGGGTCGTTCGGTCTCAATGCCCTTTTGATTCAGGTCTGATACGACAGGGACATCCTAGCCAAACCACTAGACAGTCCTATGTATGTCATCCAATAACCCGGGAAAGAGTCGATAGGCACCTTCGGAGAACATCCCATACTATTCCCTCCGGTGCCCAAGGACAGAAGCGTCAATAGGATACTCCCCAATCCCAGGTTATACGTAGGCAATCACATATTCAAGTTCATCACTTCTCATGCATCCAATACATCTTCATAATACAAGTTAAATCATGATATTGAAATGAATCATCATAGACATAAGTAAACAAGAATAGTAATGTAACATGACAAGAGTATAAAGATTTCAATACTACTGTTCTAACACATATATCACAGTCTTATAACGATTAAAAGAAATCAAGAGATTCTCTTCATAAATAAGAACATAAATCATAAGTTGATGATCTATATGTTTATGGAGATAACCATCCTTACCTTAGGTTGAGTTGATGATGAATTGAGAATACCAAGAATTAGTCCAAAAGAATTGTTAAGACCCTAAACAAACATCAATAATAAGTTAGAGAAGAAGTCGGGAAGATCGGATGTCAAATGGATCAAAACGTTGCTGTCAGCAACAAGTTTGGTCGATGGTCTTGGTCGATGGTATCGACCAAAAGGATCGACCATAATTGTCTTCGGGACAGAATAGTGGATTTTGGGGATTTTGGTCCGAAATGGGTCTTCCGGGGTTCGGATCAATCTGAAACTTGGAGGGATGATTAATAACAATGTAAGAACACTACCTAGCAAGTATTATCACAATCCAATGGTCCAAATGAAAACCCCCAAATTGAGGTCCTATGTTCTAAAGACAAGAATCCTAGCATTCATGAGAAATTGATGTAATTGAAAGGGAAGCTAGAGAATTAGTTGGGGAATAGGTTAGGAACATGATTACAATCATTTGCAAGCCAGAGATTAGACTAATCATACTCCACATCTCAGTTTAGTATAAGAAATCAAGTTGTTAAGCAAGGAATCATGGTAATGTATATGTAAGGATCAAGATGCAAGTGAAGCATAGCAAGAATGAAGGAAAAGCAAGTATAAATGGGAAGATACGTTCATGGCAAGGTGTTTGCAAGGTTGCAGCACCTTGGCCATGGTCTCATCAGTAAAAGAAGAAGGGAAGTGAGTAGAATAGAGAGAAAGAGAGAGAATCATACCTTAGAAGATGGTAGTTGGAGAAGAGAGACAAGGATTCTTGTAGAAGGTCATCACCCAAGCTAAGGAGGAGCCTAAGAGGAGCCTTCCCACGTTCTCAGGTGTTGAAATGAGTAAAATATCGTTCTAGGTTCGAGGTTTCACTTAAATAGATGAAGGAATATCCAAAAAGCATCTTTTTCTCGATTCTGGGTAACTTTGGTCGTTGGTTTTGGTTGATGGCATCGACCAAAAGGATCGACCAAAACAGGTAACAGGTTTCAGCAGAAAATGCAGAAATAGTTCAGCAACTTCGAACAGGGATTCGGAGGGCTATACAAGGTCAAATTGAGTGAGGTTTTCTCCTACAAGTCAATCAAGAAGTCTAGTTTCCAGAAATACCTTTGGATCAAGCATGTGAGGTCATTAGGTCCACAAAATAAGCTCACCTTCTTCGATGTGCAAGCAGGATTTGCCAGACATAGTTCAGTAACTTCGGACAGGGACTTGGAGGGCTATATGGGGTCAAATGGAGTGGGGTTTTCTCCTACAAGTCCATCAAGAAGTTTAGTTTCCAGAAATATATTCGGATTGAGCACAGAAGTTCATTTGGTATTTCAACTAATTCACCCCTCTTCGGTGCGCAGATTCAAAACTAACACTGACAATGCTCTCAAGTGAGAGGCATCATCGTCAATGTTCACGGGCTTGGGTTATGACACAAAATCATCAACCAAAAGGGTCCACAAGTCTCATTTCCCTCACTTTGGGTTTTCGGACCTACAAACATAATAGGTCCCGGGCCGGGCCAAGGTAGGATAAGGCCAAACATTACAAATCTACCCTAAGGGAAAGGTCTGACATGGCTTCCTAAGGTTTTCAAAGATAATAATATTGAAATTAAAGTCCAACTTTTAAGGTCTAACATTGAACCAATCTTTCTTTGTCCCAAAATAAATAGGGTGTCCGGGCTAGGTTTGGGCTAGATGTTACATTCTCCCACCCTTAAAATAATTTCGTCCTCGAAATTGGGAGAGTACTAGGCTTCTAAAGAGATGAAGGTACATCACTTTTACCTTGACCTTTCTTCTTCCAAAATCTTCGGAAAACAAATAACAATAAGTCTTTTGTAAGAAACAAGGAATAAATCTAACATGCTTTGAAATCAAATCAAAAGTATGATCATGGTTTCATGGAGACTTCACAAGGATCATGGCGAAGATCAATATGAAGATCATAAAACCATAAGAATGACAGGAGGTTGTAGAAGAGATTGTTGCAAGAATGCGGCATCTTCTTCTAAGTCTCAATCATAAAGAATAAATCATAGTAAGAGTAGATCAATACAACACAAGAGAGATTATTAACCTTTGATCGAGGAACAGGAGATGAAAAAGTTTAAAGTCTTAAAACAATTAGAGGGAATAACAAATCATGAAGATCACACTTGATTTTTCTTCGAAATCATCATGTGGAGAGTTCACAAGGTTATAGGGTGTATGGAGGTCCACTCTACAACAGCAGGGGTAGAAGGATCATTATAGAGTGCATGGAGATCCTCTATACAATAGCATGTATAGAAAAAAACAAACATGGGAATGACTTAAGATCACTCTCTCATCAAAGGAAAGAAATTAGCAGGGGAAAAATATCAGCTTTGAGATAAACTTCCACCAAATGAAACTAGGCAACTCATACGACGAGAATAAATCGAACAATGTATAAGGTAGGTATGGATTTGGCACAGTAGCAAGGTTAGGATTAGGCTGGATTTCACAATAATGAAGTAAGATGTACTCATATATATCAAAGATCAGACCAAAATATGGTGAAAAGTGCAAAAAATGAGAGAGAGCAGCTCTGGAGAAGTGAGATAGGAGAGAGAAATTCCAAAAAAATCAAGTTGGAAATTCGGGATCACCAGAAGTCGGCGATATATTGCAAATGGTCAAAATCTTGACCGTTGGCGATATATCGCAGACTTAATGCTATGTCGTGTCGCTGGGGGGTATTGTGTTGCCCCCCCACCCCCCGCGACACGGCGATTTTTTGCCAACACGAGGTACCATGCCTCTATACTTAGTGGCATCAAAAGGCTTTCCATCCTCATCTTTTGATAATTTCAAGGATGTGCTCATGGGTGTTCCACTAGCCTTTTGAGATGTTACATCAAATTTCTTTATGAGTTATTTAATGTACTTGGCTTGACTAATAAATATACCATTTTCATTTTGTTTAATTTGCAATCTAAGAAATAAATTTAGTTCACCCATCATACTCATTTCAAACTCATTTTTCATACAAGTACTAAACTCATGACATAGGGATTCATTAGTAGCAACAAATATGATATCATCCACATATATTTACACAATAATAATATCATTTTTCTTGTACTTGACAAATAGTGTGGTGTCTACCTTTCCCATCAAGAATCCCTTTTGAACTAAAAATTTGCTTAATCTTTCATACCAAGCTCGGGGAGCTTGTTTAAGTCCATAAAGAGCCTTTTTAAGTTTAAAAGCATGATTGGGGTAGGTAGGGTCTTCAAAGCCCGGAGGTTGTGCAACATGCACTTCCTCCATAATAAATCTATTCAAGAATGCACTTTTCACATCCATTTGATATAACTTGAAGTTCTTATGGTATGCAAATGCCAATAACATTCTTATGGATTCTAATCGAGCTATGGGTGCATAGGTCTCATCAAAATCAATTCCCTCTTGTTGATTATATCCTTGGGCAACCAACCTTGCCTTGTTTCTAACAACTTGACCATTTTCATCAAGCTTGTTTCTGAATACCCATTTTGTACCTATGATGGTATGGTCTCGAGGTCTTAGGATGAGTTCCCAAACATCATTTCTTTCGAATTGATTTAACTCTACTTGCATGGCCATGATCCAATAACTATCAGTTAGGGCCTCTTTGGCATTCTTGGGTTCTATAGATGACAAGAATGCAACATAGTTGCAAAAATTTGGAGTTCTTGATCTAGTTTGGATTCCTTGATCTAAGTCACCTATGATTTGTTCAAGGGGATGGTCTTTCCAAGGGACTACCTCCTTAGGTAATTCTTGAGAGGGGGTCCCACTATCTTCGGGATCATTTCTAGGTTCTTCTAGGGATAGGTTATCCACTTTTTCCCTAATGACTTGTTCAGTCCTCTCATCATCTTCCTCATCAATTAGAGGTTTATATTTGTCCTTAGGTGGAGATACATCATATGTGACATTCATTGATTCTTCCACGACAAGGGTTCTTCTATTTAGCACTCTATATGCTCTACTATTTTTAAAATATCCCAAGAAAACTCCCTCATCAACTTTTTCTTCAAATTTTCCTTTAGGGTCTCTAGTGTTCAATATAGTGCATTTACATCTAATATTTGGAAGTGATCAACCCTAGGAACTTTGTTGTGATAGAGTTCATATGGTGTCTTGTTTATGAATTTTATAATTAAGACATGATTTAAGACATAACAAGCGGTGCTTGTGGCTTCCGCCCAAAGATACTTAGGCATTGAGAATTCACTAATCATGGTTCTAACCATTTCTTGGAGTGATCTATTATTTCTTTCTACTACTCCATTTGATTGGGGAGTTCTAGGAGCGGAGAAGTTATGAGTAATGCCTTCTTTATCACAAAATTCTCCAAAGTAGTTGTTGTTGTCAAATTCCCTTCCATGATCACTTTGAATGGTGGTTATGAGATATCCTTTATGATTTTGAATTTTTCTAACAAGAATAATGAATTCCTCAAAAGCATCATCTTTATGCTTTAGAAACAATATCCATGTATACCTTGAGTAATCATCAACAATGACAAAGGTATAGCATTTTCCACCAAGACTAGCTATGGAAATAGGTCCAAATAAATCCACATGTAAAAGTTCTAGTGGTATACTAGTAGAGACTATGTTCTTGGACTTATGAGACACTCTAGTTTGTTTTCCCTTTTAGCATGCATCACAAAAATAGTTTTTATCAAACTTTATTTTTGAAAGATTTCTAACTAGATTCTTTGATGCAATGGTTTCAATTTGCTTCATATTTATGTGACCTAGTTTTCTATGCCAAACTAGAGTTTCTTCATGTGACATAAGACAAGTCATATTAAGAGATGATTCATTGAACACAGAAGTATAAATGTTGTCTCTCCTAATACCTTTAATGATAGCAACAAGAAACATCAAATGTGACTTTATAGCCTATGCTACATAATTGAGTTACACTAAGTAAATTGTATGATAGTTTATCAACTAGATATACATTAAAGATAGAGGTACCTCCAATATTAACTTGACCAATGCCAACTATCTTTCCTTTGCTATTATCTCCATAGGTGACGCATCCTCCATCATATGATTTAAGCTTTGTGAAGAGCTTTGGATTTAACGTCATATGCTTGGAACAACCACTATCAATGTACCATTCACTTCTTTGGGTGTTCATCAAGCAAACCTACATAAGAAAGAAGAGATGTGCATTGGTCCCCACGTCTACATGGGTCCAAATTGGTTAGTTCTTATTGGTTCCATGTTAAACCAATTATTTTGATATCCCTTTGGTCTTTGAAATCTTGGATCACAAATGTCAAATGGTTTTTGGACTTGAGGTTTTTGTTTCCTTAGTCCATTGAAGTTTTGACTTCTTTACCCGTTCATCTTGTTTGTATTTTTAAAGAAGTTTTCGCTTCTTCTAGGTCTTTGATGGTTTGGCATATGTGGCCTAAATGGAGGTTGAGAGATATGCTCATAGGGTGCAAAATAGGGATATGGCCAATTGTAACCAAACATCATTTGATTTTGGTTTGGCCAAAATTGATGATGTTGTTGGCTTTGGACATTTTGGTAGTTTTGGGATTTTTGCCACCTATGGTCATAGCGGTTTTGGTTTCCACCATTTCCTCTTGAATAACTTTGATTATAATAGTTTGGTCCTTTTGTTCCTTGGTTATTCTTTGATCCATTATTTTGATTTCCATTTTGCCCTTTTCTTTGGGAATAGTAATTTCCCTTTCCAATCTTCCCTTTGATTGTTTGAGGTTGAGTCTTGTTTCCGCCTTGAATGTTTCTTTGAACATTTGTAGGTATTGGTGAGGGATTCTTACTAGATATTCCTTTTTCAGATCGAACTTCCTTCCCTTTTCTAGGAGAGGAGGTCTCACCATTGAATGTAAGTCCTTCTTTATCTTGTGGACTCTTTTGGGGGGTTCCTAGAGAATTATCTAGGTTCTTTTTCCCATTTGTGAATTTCACAAGGGCATTGTGTGAAACCCAGCCCTAACCTTGACCCGGAAACCCTATTGTTTGTAGGTCCGACAACCCGAAGTAAAGCAAGAAGTCAGTTATGGGCCATCCCATTGGAAGACTTGGTGTTTGGCTTAGAATCCTTGAGTGTTGATGACAGTGTTCCATTTATGGAAACTGCACCCTAATGAAGAAGGAATTAGTTGATGGACTTGGAGTACTCTTTGGCTTGGTTCGAAGGCATTTCTACCTACTAGGTAAGTCATTTAGTGTGTGTGCAAAACCCCTTTATGTTTGGATTTGGTCTGAGCCTTCATTTCCTTGTTTTGGACTTGCTGTCCTGATTGGTCGACTCATTGGTCAACTGGGCCAATCGACCAATGAGATCTGATTTTGCTAATTAGGTCTTTGCTGCTCTATTTAAGCCCAATCTCGAGTCTACTTCGTATTTTCTGCCTCCAAACTCTTTGGAATGTACCAGAGCCCTCTACAAGTCATCTCTCTTGCATCCTTGGTGATTTTCTTGACGGATCTTCATCAAATCTCGTGCTTTTACACAAAAAGGTATGTGATCATCCTCTTCTATGTTTCATCTTTGATTCTCCATTATTTTTATTCCCTTTTCTGATTGTGGACAGTAGAGATGATGTTGTATCTCTGTTGCAACTATCTCTTTACTCATTCCCTCTCTTTTCCTAAGGATCTAAAGCTTGGTGGATGATCTTCATCAAGATCATCACTCGCTTTTGAAGAAAAGCATGTATTCATTCTCTTTCCTTATTTAGATTGATGTTCTTCAATATTAGATCTATTTTTCTTGAAGATCTATGCATGCTTTTCATGATTTCTTTATCCCATTAGTGATCCATCATCCTATTGTTTCTTGTCCATGATTTTTACTATGAATTCTTCAAGAAACCATGATTGATCTAATTATGGTAACTTTTTGTTTCCTAATTTGTAACTTGAAGACTTGATATGATTAGAGTTTTAAAGTCCTCTATATACTAGTATACTGTCATTGTAGTTTCCCCCTTGTTTGGTACGCTTTTGGACCACCAAATTCGGTTTTATATTCAAAAATCTCTAATTTTGAAGGCCACTGTCTCTGTTGGTCGACTGAGGTAGTAGACCAATCAATCAACCAATGAGGACAGCAACCTCATGTTTGTCTGTTTTGGATGATTTGATTTCCTTCCTTTTAGGTATCTTTCCTAATATGTTATATATACTTGTTTAGGAATTTCTTGTCAAATTTAGACAAGGTCTTACTTGATTCCCCAAGATCCTTTGCGAGTTATATAAGGTAAGGATGGTTATTTCCTTAACTACATAGATTGCATGTTCAAGTTTCTATATTTAAATCTTTGGTTTATTTCCTCAATTAGATTCTTACACTGATATACTACTGATGCAACTACCTTGATTACAGTAGCATTACTTGTTTATACTAAATTGATTCATGTATGATTTACTTACCAAATATATGCAAGTTGGATGTTATTATTTGATTTCTTTCCATATAAGAAGTTACCATATATGTGATGTTATGGATTTATGTTTGTGAATGATTAAGTATGGTTTGGAAAGGAGAGGTGTCCTTTTGACACTTCTGTCCTTGGACAACTACGGGAATATTATGGGATGTTTCCGGAGATGCCCTTTGGACACCTTCCTAAACTGTTGGATGATATATTTTGGGTTGTCTAGTAGTGTTTGGCTAGGATGTCCCGTTATGTGAGACCCTAATCGAAGGGGTATTGAGACCGAACGACTTGTGGTAGCAATGGGGATTCATGGGCGCTCAAGACCAGTAACCAATCCGTGAGAGGACAGGAATCACATTGTGGGGGCCATTTGTTGGTAGGGTTGCATATGGATAGACTTGGGCTCACGGGCGCTCAAGACCCATAACCAACCCATGAGGGGACGTGAGAGCTTCCCGTTTACCATATGTGGATAGCCAATAGGGTTGGTGAGTACGTAGTCAGGGACTATGAGGACTCTAGTGTGAAGGATACCGGAAAGGATCGCCAGGGGCGAGGAATGGACATATCTGGATCTGACTTGATGTAACTAAGTAGGAGAGTTGCATTTGGCTAGGCTTTGACCCTGACATGCACCAGTACTTAGACCAATGGTGATGTGAGAGAGTGGTGATTTAACCCCCAGCCATGGAATGTCCCGAGGGATGCCGGACCCACTACCAAAAGGCGTTGTGTGATGAGACCTTCCTAAAGAAGTACGGTGCTATTACTTAAAGCATGTCTGCCAATAGAGACCAGCATACATTGTAACACCCCCCATATTTCTAACCCGAGATCCGTATTCCAGGTCCGAGAACCCGAAGGTCTAGTCGGGTGAACTTGTGGAGTATCCGGATTGAAGCCCATGATCCATACCCAGGACCCATGGATCTGGATCCTTTATTTGAAGAGCTTTCCTTGGCTGGAACTTGGAATTCTGAAAGTCAGGTGTTGTTCAGAGATGTCCGGATTGAAGGTAAGATCTCCCCCATCTCTTATTTAGGGCTAGGTTGGCCTTGGGTATCAAGCCCCTAGTAAAAGCACCCTTGTATGGAAAATTACATGGGGGCGGTTACTAGTGGCGCTCGCTCAACCTAAGCGACCGGCCCAAGTGATCGCTCGGTCAATTTTCGGGGATTTTGCCCTATTTTGCCCCCTGACTTCTATAAAAGGCAACCTCCGTCTAATTAACGAATACTTTATTCGTGGTTGCTTATTTGGGAGGTTAGACGGCTGCGGGGAAGATCCGAAAGAGTCTTTGGAGTACTGATAGTGACTTGGAAGATCAGTTCTTTCCTTCTCTGACTCTCTGGTGTGAGGTATTGAATTAACCCTTCGTTCTTTACTCTCTTTGTCCGTTAAATTAGTTTTACCCTTTTTCCCTCGTCTTTGTGATTACCCCCTTGGATATTTTAACTCTCTTTTTAATCTACTTGAGATGGAATAACCGTAAACGAAACCCTGTTTCCATGAGATGGTTAATCCAATCAAGGGGAGGGTTATGGGTAATCTATTGATGGTAATGGTTAATTTTCTCTCACCCTTTTGGCTTAGGGAGTGTTTAATTCGAGACTTAGGTCAAGATTACTCGAAATTCGGATTGAAATTGAGTAATCGGAAGCCTGAGTTTCGGATTGAAACTCACTGTTTTTGGGGCGATCACTAGTGGTGGTCGCTCAACCTAAGCAACCGGCACAAGCGACCGGCTGGTAAACAGTGACCAATTGGATTTTGGTTCTGATTCAAATTGATTCATGTGACTTATATATTCTAATAACCCTGTGTTTAGGTGTTTACCGTTTGAAAGAAAAGTCTGCTAATAGTTACTGGATTCCATTTTGTGGACATTTCAATTATATGCAAGTAAGGATAGTCTATCTTATCTATCTACATATACTTGAACATTTTAATCTGATAGTTGTTAGTCTTAATTTCTATTGTTATATGCTGCTGTAATTGTATTTAATTCTAATATACTACTACTGTTTGCCTTGATTTCATAATTACCTGGTGAATTGTGAATGTTATATGATTATGGTAATTGGTATATGGTTATGATAGTTGGGGTGTTCCTTTTGGGATATCTTGGCTGGTGATATCAGAAGGCTGTGGAATGGGACACATGCCTGCTGATACCTTCAGCACTATCATGACTAATTGATGACATTATTAGGATGAGTCTAGATTGCATGGCTAGGTACCCCACATGCTACTACCCTTTCGGTAGGGGGATTGAAACCGAGTGACCCGTGATGACAGTGATGTGACTTGGTGGTCCACTGTTAGTCATATAAATGGTAGGGTTGCATATGTTAGGGTTGGGCTCATGGATGTCCAAGGACCGGACCGGGTGTCATGAGGAATCATGAGAGCATCCGCCCCAATAATATGTGGATGACCATAGGGTTAAGGAGTGGAGTCCAACAGAGGTAGCCAGTCCATGAGGATTCTTACTCCTAGGTTGCGAAGGATACTGAACCGAGTTGGTTGGTGCCATTGGGGATGTATCTGGACTTCATGTAGACATGTAACCATTATGACCTTGCATTGGATTAGAAACCCCGACATGCGCCAGTACTCATTACCAATGGTCGAGGTGAGAGAGTGTGGACTTAACCCCTAACCATGGTTTGTGAGCCAGGTGTGAACTTTCCCTTTTTCCTGGGATCCCTACAGAGGTAACAAGTCCTTGCCGGATCAGAGTGATGAGACTTACCCAGAGGAGGGCTGGTGTTTATTCTTAAAGCATGTCAAATGTCAGAGACTTGCATAGTTAGAAATCATAGCATCATTCATATTTTGCATTCATTCATATTACTGTTGTATCATGGCATTATTGGATGATGGATGAGATATATGATTGTTTCTTACTGAGTTCTTTAGAACTCATTCCTTTATTCTTTGTATGTTTTTAGCCTGCAGAGAAGAAGGATTTATATCTGAAGATGGGCTGGTTTCCTATGAAGGAACCATCCCGTATGAAGAAGATGTGGCACCGCCAGTGGGAGATGGAAATAGCATGTGCGGGAGTTCCTGCGGGTGCATGGAGTGCGCTTATCGCACCGGTTGATGGTCAGAGGCGAAAGGTGGTCAGGCAGTTCGCACAAAGACTGGAGAAGAATTGGAGGACCCCTCACCTTATTAAACTGGAGTCTAAGTTCATTGACTAAGAAAAGCAAATTGGAAAGAAACTGATTTAAACACTTTTGAATTATTCCGCTGCCCTCATTTTTGTTTTATTCCTTTATTCTTTATTTCTTTCCTTTGATATTGGAGTATTTTGGACTCCTGTAATTCATTTAATTCAGTTATTGAATATTCTTTGCTCTTGATTATCTGTATTTGTCTTAAATATTGTTGATAGACTAAAACCTTGGATCTTGTGACGGATCGCACCCACGGGTTGTCGGGCGGGTAACCGAGACCAACGGGTGGGGTGTGACATACATAGAGTTAGAATCACAATGCATCATGTGTTTCATATCATATAGCATTTTACTTTGCTTTGAAATCCTACTATTTATGTTGTTATGGATTAACTACCTTACTGGGTTTCTTTGAAACTCATTCCTTTTGTGCAATGTATTGTTAGATTACTCTACAGGTACTGATGACTATGAAGGTCAATATGAGGAAGCACAAACTGAAGAGGCGTACTTCACACAAGGTGCTGGCAACCATGAAGATTACATTGAGGATTCCTCAAGTGGTCTTACTTGTTACCAGGATTAACCCTACTATGGAGTGGGAACGTCTGAGCGTCATTGATGAAGTCTATGTTTATGAAGATGTTCTCTATAAAGTAGAATAGACATTAGTTTAGTTTGTTATATCTTTCTTTCTTATCTTAGAACCAGATGTAATCTTTCTTTTGACTTTGTGATCTACTTTCCGCTGTTTGTGAAGTGAGATTCCGCCTCACTTTACTTATTGATCTAGATATTTTGATTTTCTTTCATACTCTTAAGGATATGTGACTTATTCTTTCCTTATTTGGATCTTTTGTTTATCTTTTGCACATTGATTATTTATGTTCATGATTATGTTATTGTCTCTGTGGGAGGTTGATTACCTCGATACTTGATCTTTGGGGCTGTGGATCACACACTCGGGTATGCCAGGTAGGGTACCGGTTGGGTGGATGTAACACATTGTTTAGGTCAATATTTTCCTTCTCTATTTTCTTAATGTATTCCCGTAAGTCATTTACGGTGTCATTAAGAGAGGACACTTCACCTTTCAAAACTTTGTTTTTCTTTTCAAGTTTCATGCTTAAATCGTATAAGGTTTGAAAGCCACTAACTAAGTATTCCTCATCAATATCATCTATCTCATTTTCATCATGAATAGAGTCAAGACTATCATATATAGAGTTTACCTCATGGTCTTGGTCTTCATCCGATTTGGCCATCAAGGCTAAATTGATTTTTTCTTCATCGGATTCCTCCTTTTCTTCCTCATCGTCGCTTGTAGTGTAGGTCACTTTGGCTTTATAAGCTTTCTTCTTTCCCTTGTTAGGACATTCAGTTTTGAAGTGCCCCGGTTTCCTACACTCAAAGCAAATGACATCTTGAATGTTAGAGGGTGGTGTTTTCCCTTTTGAGAAATTTTTACCTTTAGATTCTTTTGACCCTTGTCCTTTAGGTGGAAATCTTCCTTTTCTTCCCTTAAGAAACTTCTTGAACTTTCTTGTGATAAGTGCAATGTCACTATCAAAGTCACTTTCATCATCCTTCTTGATGGAGCTTTTAAGAGCAATTGATTTCTTCTTTGTCCCTTTTGAATGAATTTCTTCATATTTCTTATCTTCTTCAAGTTCTACCTCATGTGCAAGAAGAGATCCCATTAGCTCATCAAGTGTGATATTCTCTAGATTTCCCACTTCTTGTATTGCAGTTTTCTTGGGTCTCCATGAAGGTGGAAGAGCTCGTAGGATTCTTCTTGTCACATCTTCATTTGCAAAATCCTTACCAAGACTATGCAACTTGTTTACAATGTTAGTGAATCTGGTAAATAAAGAGGTTATATTCTCATCATCTAACATTTTGAAATTTTCATATTGAAGCATGTAAACATCCAAATTCATCTTTTTTATTTTGTTAGTTCCTTCATAGGTAACCACCAATTTATCATATATTTCCTTGGCATTCTTACAAATAATACATCTATTATATACCTTTTCACTCAAGGCACATTGTAGAAACATTTTGGCCTTGTTATTTGCTTTGAATTTTATCTTGTCGGTTCCATCCCATTCGGTCCTTGGTTTGGAAATTTTGTTACCATCTTTGTCAAATTTGGTAATCTCATTTGGTCCACATGTTATTATATCCCAAACATCAATATCAATAGCACATACAAAGTCTTCAAATCTAGTTTTCCAACAGCCAAACCTTTCTCCATCAAAGTATGGAGGCCTAGAGGTATTAAGTCCTTCAGGTCTTGAAGAGAATTGGTTGGATGATGATCTCATGATCTTTTACTCTTCTAGAGATTGATTTCAATCTCAATTAGAGCTCCCGCTTTGATACCAATTGTTAATACAACCTAAAGGGAGGGTGATTAGGTTGTATGTAGTGGATTATCCCAAATTCTCGGTTTAATTGCAATTTCAAAGTAAATTGAAGATTTAAATGAAATTTGATACTATCAAGCAATTCCAACACAAGAATTTATAGTGGTTCGACTTTACAAGTCTATGTCCACTCCTCTCTTGGCCTCAAAAGAATATTCCACTAATGAATCTCTTTCAATACAATGGGTAGAGAATCAAACCCTTACACTCTTTGTTCCTGGGCAAGAGTACCCTTTACAATCTTTGTTAATCAAATAGGGCAAGAGAACCCTTTGCAATCTTTGTTAACGGGCAAGAGCACCCAATGCAAATCCTAATCAATCTAGACTAGAAGTCAACAATCAATACAAGTATAAGAGGTGATGGATATTACCTAACAAGGAGTGTGACACTTTACCCCTTGTGTGAGTGTGATGCAATGAATGAATGCTTCAATAAAGACAATGCATCAATGAGAAGTCCCTATAGCCTTCAATAACTCCAAGCTTGACTTCAAGAAGTTTGCTTGATAACTTTGGAATGATCTTCAAAGTTGGGCGGAGTTGGTGAGCTAGTAATCAATGCAAGATCACTTATGTAATTGCTTTTTCACTTGAGAAGGAGTAATAGCTTTATTGGCAAGATTAACCCCTCAAATGGGGGTGGTTGGGCTTATAAAGAAGTCCCACAATTGCTTGGCCCAACCTCCCAACGGATATAAAATTTCAGTGAAATTTTACTCCAGGCGGTAGTCCGTTTGTAAGACGGTCGTCCGTCTCAATAAACTAGCCGTTTGAATTAAGTCGGGGCCAAACGGTCGTCCATCTGGCCTACTGTGTTTAAAACACAGTCAATGAAACTAGACGGTCGACCGTCTAGTGCGCAGATGCTGAATTATATTTGGGGCTTGGACTTGGCTTGGGTTTTTGGACTTTTTGGTCAACCCTAAGCCTTATACACCTCACTAACATGTCCTAGGTCAGTCTAGTGACATGAGTTACATATTATACATGAATTTACATATGCGTGTATGCGAGAGTCCTAAGCCCTAATTCAACCTAAGTCTTGATCTTCGACTTGATCTTTGACTTGATCTTGTGCAACGGTCTTAATACTCATCTTGACTTTGGTTCTTAGTCCAAGATAGCTTGTCTTGAGTATCCGGTAAATCTTTGGTCCGGTTGCATTGCATTGAGATCCACTTAAGTGATGAGCTAGATAATACACAACTTAAGGGAATCATTAGTATATTGTGTTTGTCATCATCAAAACTGATTGGAGGCCGATGTGGCAAATGCTGACATGGCATTTCCCAATAGCATCCTTCCCAAACATTCCATTGGTTGGGATTTAGGTCAACACTATCGTTCACCACCATTGGTATGAGTATCGACGCGTGTCAAGGTTAAACTTAGCCCAATGCAAGTCATCTACTGAGTCACATCTACTTAGGGTTGGATACGTCCATTCCTCGCTTCCCACAATCCTTTTCGATATCTTTCCCCTAAAGTCACAGTCTCCTTCCCGGCTATGTAGACTCTTAATCCTATTGGTCATCCACATATAATAAATGGGAAGCTCTTGTGTCCCCTCATGCTTCTCACCTTCTTTGGCACCCACAAGCCCAAGTTTACTATATACAACCCTACCAATGAATGGCCCCCACAATGTGATTTATGTCCTTTCATGGGTTGGTTACTGGTTTTGAGCGCCCACAAATCCCCATTGCTACCACAGGTCACTCGGTCTCAATACCCCTTCCGAGAGGGTCAGATATGATAGGGTTTCCCTAGCCAAACACTACTAGACATGCCCTAAGTATGTCAACCAATAATCAGGGAAAGTGCCAAGGGGCACCATAGGAAAGCACCCCGTACCACCGCCACTTGTGTTCAATGACAAAAATGCCAAAGGGGCATTCCCCATTCCCCAATCACAACCTACGCAAACACATCACATCATGATTCCATACATATATCAAAGCAAGATCCATTCACAATCCAATCATTCCCATTCATAATAAATATGTAAATCACATCATGAATAGCATACTGTAATTACAGAAATAAAACAATATAGAAAAAGTTCTAAACCATTAGCTAACATATGCCTACAAATCTTATCATAGTATAGCACATAATGATGTCAATTGTGAGTGAACATACTCACCTTACATTCGATTCGTAAACTTCTAGAAAGAGATCAATGGGCAAGTCCAAAATCATAAAAATAATCCTAAATAAACATGGGTTAAGCATTAGGAACAAACCCCAATGATCTGAGACAAAAAAAAAGCAAAACAGAGCAAATTCGCTGTCACTGACCCTGTTGATCACTCAGGGGTTGGTCTCTCCAAGTGACCAACCCACTGCTGTACGGACAGAATACCCTAAATTGGTCATAAACTCTTCATTTGAAGTCCGATTGGTCCAAATTCGAAGGGGAGTTCCACAATAACATACTAAGAATATCTATGATGATCTAAGCATCAAATATGGTCATTGGAATAGAAATCTAATCAGGTCATAAAATAGGTTTTTTACTCATATCGATCCGTGGATTTCATGGAGAGACTAGAACAAATGGGGATTCATTCTAGAGATAAGAAAATAGTAGATGATGCTTAGAAAACAACTTAGAAATAGATCTAAAAGAGATTAGAAATCAAACAACTCAGATTAGAATAAGATCATGGTCATCATCTAGGTTAAACAATGAAATCACACCGTATTGTCTACGGAGAGAATAGAGTGAATGTGAATTCACTCCAAGACTATGAGGATCTGAGATTAGGTCATTAAAACAGCATAAGACCTTCCTCACAATCACTAAATTGGGTAGAAACAGAAAAGAGAGAAGATCTAGAGAGAAACAGATCGATTACTAACCTTGTAGAAGAAGATTCAACGGAGAAACTCCTACAGATTGATTTCTTGGGGATCTTCCTTGGCTTCGAAGAGGAGGTTCTAAGATTCTTTCCACGTTCTCTAGAGGCTTTAGAACATTATGGGACAAATTAGAACAAAAAGCACTTAAATAGGGCTTCAAAAACCTAATTTCCAAATTGACCAAACTGCCCCTGTCACCTTTGGTCGCTTGGATGGTTGGTCACTGGAGTGACCAAGGTTGAGCGACCAAAATGGTCAGCAAGGCCAAAAATCAGGTCTTTGATCTCCGAAAGCCACAAACTCCACTGGGTTCTTCACCAACTTAAGAAAAGGTCTTACCTGACTTTATAGGACCTTCCAAAGGTGTCAACACTGAAATCTTGGTCCGCCTTTCAAGTCAAACTTCATTATAATCATATCATCTTCCAAACTCACTCGAGGTTTCCATACTAAGATCTTCATCAACAACCTCCAAGGGTTCTAGTTCAAACCTAATGGGTTCAAATTTGGATGGCCCACAACTGTCTTCTTCCTTTACTTCGGGTCTTTGGATCTACACTATGGATTTCTGGATTAGGGTTAGGTGGGATTTCACAGTTCCCAAGGCTTTCTGCAAACTATTCCAAAACCTTGAGGTGAACCTAGGATCTCCGTCAGAAACAATACTCATAGGAACTCCGTGTGGACGCACTACATTGTCCACATACAGTCTAGCTAGCTTATCCATAGTATGAGTGATCTTCATTTGGATGAATGGGCTGATTTGTCAACCTATCGATGATTATCCATACATTATCATTTCCTTTGTTGGTCCAAGGCAAGCTAGTAACGAAGTCCATAGTGATATCTTCCCACTTCCAACTAGGAATAGGGAGAGGGAGAGGCTACAAAAGTCCAGATAGTGGTTGACGAACAGCTTTAACACGCTGCCAAGTGTCACACTTGGCCACAAACTTTTCCATGTTGTTCTTCAAACCAATCCACCAAAAATGTTCTCTTAAATCTCTATACATCTTTGTACTTCTTGGATGCACAGTAAAAATTGATTCATGTGCTTCTTTCAAAATTTCTTTCTTAAGCTCTTCAACTATAGGCACACACAGTCTTCCTCTATACATCAAGGCACCATCGGTAGACATACAAAAATTGGGAACTGCTTCAAGATTTGAAGAAATCTTCTCCTTCAATTCCTAATATGAGATTTGTAAAGCAACAATTCGATCTCTTAAGGTGGATCTTGCTATCATGGCTGCAAGAACTACTTCAGATTCTTCTAGAACAATTTCCAGACCAAGTTCCAAAATTGAAAACAGAAGCGGTTTACTCATAGCATTTAAATCAAACTCTTTTCACTTACTTTTCCTGCTAAGAGTATCAGCAACCATGTTAGCCTTTCCAGGATGATATTGGATATTACAGTCATAGTCCGATACCAATTCCAACCATCTTCTTTGCGGCATATTTAACTCCTTATGGGTAAAGAAGTACTTCAAACTTTTGTGATCAGTGAAGATGGCAATTCTTTATCCAAAAAGATAATGATGCCAAATTTTCAAAGAAAAAACTACAGCTGCAAGCTCTACGTCATGAGTAGGGTAGTTCGCTCATATCCTTTAATTTCCTCGAGACTACCTTTCCATGTTGCATCAGAAGCAACCCAAACCAATCTTCGACGCATCATTATAAACTGTCAAACCATCGGAATCATTAGGTATAGTCAATACCAGGGCACTTGTCAGTCTATCCTTCAACTCTTGAAAGTTCTTCTCACAGGCATCAATCCAAACGAAATTCTCTTCTTTTCTAGTTAGCTTAGTCATAGGAGCAGCCAACCTAGAAAAATTCTCGATAAATCTTCGGTAGTAACCAGCCATTCCCAGAAAACTTCTTATTTCTGTTACGGTCTTCGGTCTGTCCCAATCTGCAACTGCTCTAACTTTCTTGGGATCAACACAAATACCTTCAGCTGAAACCACATGGTCTATGAATACTACCCTTGACAACCAAAAATCACACTTGCTAAATTTAGCAAAGAGTTGCTTGTCTCTCAACCTTTGCAAGGTGAAACGAAGATGTTTCAAATGCTCTTCTTCATTCTTCGACCAAATCAAGATATCGTCTATAAATACAATTACAAATTTATCAAGAACATCATGAAATACTTGGTTCATTAAATCCATAAACACTATAGGAGCATTTGTTAAACCGAAAGGCATGACCTTAAACTCATAATGACCATATCGTGTTTTGAAAGTTGTCATGCAAATACCACTAAACTTCACTCTAAGTTGGTGTTACTCAGACCTTAAACCAATTTTCAAGAACATGGCTGCACCTTTCAACTGATCGAAGAGATCATCGATTTTGAGCAGCGGATAGTTATTATTGATGGTCAACTTATTCAACTCCCGGTAATCAATGGATAGATGCATGCTACCATCTTTATTCTTCACAAATAGGACTGGAGCTCCCCAAGGTGAAACACTTGGCTGTATAAAACCTTTATCTAAGAGCTCATTCAGCTGGTTCTATAGTTCTTTCAGTTCAATAGGTGCCATTCTATACGGAGCTTTTGATACCAAAGCAACTCCTGGAATTAACTCAATTGAAAACTCCAGTTCTCTATCAAGAGGCAAACCTGACAAATCTTCCGGAAAGACATCCTTAAAGTCATTAACTACCTTAACTTCATCAAGCTTCTTCTCTTTCTTGATCTTGCTTCCAGATGAAGCACTTTCCACCAATGAACTCACTTGCATCATCGCAATCAAAGTCTTCTTGCTAACTCTTCCTTGATCTCCTTGAAATTCAAAGATCAAATTTCCTTTAGTCTAAAACTGAACTCTTCTCAAAGAACAAAGAATTATTGCTTTATGAGTAGTCAACCAATCTATTCCCAGAATAACATCAAAGTCCTTCATATCCAAAAGCACTAAATTGGCTTTCAGGTCTCTTCCAAAGACATAAACGGGGCAAGATTGTATCATTTGATCTAGTTGTACTACTAATCTAGTAGGTGTACTAATCATCAAACATCTAGATAAGTTCTTTGGTGTCATAGTAGTCTTTCTTATAAATGTAGATGATATGAAAGAATGAGATGCACTTGTATCAAACAAAACCAAAGTAAGTACAGAAGTGACAAGTAATGTACCTGTCACAACTTCATGATTCACATCTTGTTCAGTACCAGATATACTTAACACTTTTCCTGCTGGAGGTGTTGGTACAGTCTTTGCTACAGATGCAAGTGGCTAACTATTCCTTCAAGGGCAAGAACGTGCAAAATGTCCAGTTTGTTTGCATAAGAAATAGATAGGTTCTCTCAGTGTCACTGAAGGCACTGCCATCAGAGGTCTCTGGCTCATAGGTTTGGGGTTTGCATAAACTTGCCTGGTGGCTTGAGCATTCCCAACCAGTCTATTCCCACCAAACTGACTTTGTTGTCCAGGTTGAGCATTCCCAACACTTTGTCCTACATTCCTGGGCTGAAATGTCGAAGTAGGGTAAGGTGTCGGCCTAGTAAACTTTCTGTCAGTCTTGCCAACAAAACCAGAATTCATGTTCTACCAAGGTCTTTGGAAACAGGAAGTTTCCTTCTCAGACTCTTCAATCTTCTTCGAGTTATGGACTATCTGGGCATAACTCTCAATCGAGAGGATGGTGAGATATGTCTTGATACTAGGTCCCAATCCTTTGAAAAACTTCTTGGCTTTAGCATGACCAGTTCTTAAAGACTTAGGAGCGAAAAAGAATAGCTCTTCAAACTTCTACTAGTATTCCAACACAGAAAGAGGTCCTTGCACAAGGGCCATAAACTCAGATTCCTTTGCATCTTTCACAGCTTTAAGGAAATAGTTCTTATAAAAGGCATCTTTAAATATTTACCAAGTAACACCATCCGCATGCAAATCTTCCAGAATAGGACACGTAGAATTCCACCATGCATAAGCTTCATGCTGGAGTTTCTGCTCGGCGAACAATATCTTCTAAGCTTTAGTGCACTGCAAGTTCCTAAAGGCTTTCTCTAACTCCCTCAGCCATTTATTAGGGAAAAGAGTATCCTTCATTACTCCATAAAGGTCGGCACTTGAAGCTTTAGAAAACTCTCCATCTGTCTTGTATGAGGAGTACCCGCATACCTTTTAGCATTCGGCACGCAGCCTGGTTAGGATTCACTGGAGCAGCAGCATGAGTCTCATTATGCAAGGTCATGAAACCAGTCATCATTTGATTAAATTGAACACTTTGTTGTTGCATGATATTTTCCATGATGTTGGCAATATCTTGAAAGTTTGTTACTGGCAGAGCACTAGGGGGATTACCAACAGTTTGACCATTCATGGGCACTTGGTCACCATAATCAGCAGTAGATACAGCTCCATTAGGCAACCTTTTGCTCCCATTCTGACTAGTAGAAGCACCATGAGCTCTTGTATCAACCAATCTGTTAAACCAACCCCATAAACAAAAATTCGAGAAAATCATTAACAACTTGTTCCCATGCTTCAAACATGCAAATCAGGCTTAACTTCATCAATATAGACAATGCACAACCAATCATGTGCAAAAAATAAAAATCTTCAAAACCGGCCACAATTTGAGCTCACTATCACTATTGGTCGCTTGAAATGTTGGTCGCTTTAAGCAACCAAGGCAGTCAGTATGCGAAATTCATTAAAAGGGCCCACTCACTCTCATTCCAAATCACTTCTAACTCTTCCAAATTCGAGTTTGGGCTCTGGAGAAAGGCTTCTTAGGGTTTTCCAAGGGTTTCTAGACTCTCAAGAGGCTTCAACAACAACCTTCTTCCACACTTCGATCATCAACACAAGGTTAGTGATGTTCAAACTCTCAAATGGCATAACCCTCTTCTTGTTTTTTCTAATTCATGAAATGCTTGTTGTTCTAGGTTAGAATCATGTCTAGGAACATTAACTAACATGCTCCAAGTATTTCCCATACAATGCCATGCTTCAACACTTAGATATATCAATTTTTGCTCTCATTTTCACTATTCACCACATAAAACCCAAATTTTGAATTTTTTTTCTTCCCATTTTCAAACGAAACGGAATTTTAAAGCCAAACTACTTCCTACATATCTGAATCAATATGCTAGAGATGTACACACACTTCGTTCAACTAAATTCTGCATTTTCGAAAATCTCAAAATTTGCACCAAAAGAGGATTTTATCACTTCCTTCTTGCTGATTTTTCTTGTAGAAACTAGGTTTTTGATGGATTTTTCTCAAATAAATCATTCCAACCTGTTAATCCAAGTATTATGCACATGCTAGTATGTCCGAATCATAGTTTAACCAAAATCGAAAATTTTCAAAAAATACCAAAATATCCTTCTTTATTGAAAATCAGCCTATTGAACTAACTTAATGCAAACTTTGCCTTATCTCAACAGATTTCACTATGCCACCACGAGGTAGACGACTCGGGGCTAGGAGAGGCAGAGGTGGGGGCCAGGTTCCTATCATAGCTTCACGGGATGAGGTGATACACAAAGACCTATTCGACACACATCAGGTAGAGTTCCTATTTGAGGCATTCTTCCAAGCTTCACCTCTAGAGTTTGGCTGAGTGGTCAAACTATGACAGCTCAAAGTCTTCTGCATTCAACAGTGAGTAGATGCACTTGAGTGGACACATATATTCACTGAGAATCTACCTGTCTACCCAAAGCTAGTTAGATACTTCTATAGCAACATGAGCTTCCACACAGAGGGCAAGGGGTAGGGAAACAGACGACTAGTCATCGAGTCATGGGTCCGGAAGACCAACATCAGATTTTCCACACGGTTGTTAGCCTACATAGGTACCACATAGTGAGGAGTATTGCTGGTGGATTCTTGTGGGCATCAACATTACGACCATCCTTCTTCCTTATGAGCTACATGAGATCTGTTCTACGCTCTAGAACGACAAGGAATGCAATAGTCCGAGGAACGGCGTAGAAATGCTTCCATCGGCTAGAGTCATAGCACGCATAGTCGGGCAGAACATCATACTGAAAGTCAGGCATCACAACAAGGTGACAGTGATGGAAGCTTTAGTCATCTACAACATGTACCTAGGACATTGCATAGACTTATCATACATCATACAGCATGTAATGATTGACCGAGTTGAGCATCTTTCAGGAACTTAGCTTTTGGCCGACTTCTGACACTCATCTTCAGACATTTCAATGTGAACCTAGAGGATACAGAGGAGCTCACAGAGGATTTAGGAGATGTCATCGGAACCAAGTTGATCGGGCAGATGCAGCTTCATAATGCGGTGAGGTCCGAGGGTGAGGATGACAACGAGGATGAGACTAATGATGAGGATGAGGACAGTGATCATGATGAGGATGATCAGGGACAGGAGGATGTTCAGATGTATGAGGCTGATCAAAGGCATGAGGATATTCCCGTGCCACGACATTTTGAGGTTGGAGGTCCTTCGCATTCGACTTCTGAGGCACTAGGTGTGGCTTCTTAGTTGTTTGCGATGGCTTTCACACTCGAGAAGATGGAGGTTCACATGCTTTCTATTGATGGGAGGCTCACATGGCTAGAGGTAGAGTCTCGAGCTATTAGAGATCAGCTTGGCTCACAGAGACGATCTCTAAGATAAATAGTTCTAGGATTTCCTTTTATGTTTATACTGATGTACTTATCTTGTAAAACTTCCCTATAGTTTAATGAAGTTTAGTTTGTTTCACTTTCTTATTGTGTATTATGCATTTCCTTTTAATGCAGTTTAATGTATATTTGTTTAACCATGGTCATTGTGCATTATTCAAACTTGATGTATTATGCTTCATTGTTCAACTTTTCTAGTCCGAGATTTTCTATTATTCACTTCTAAGAAGAAGGAGTCACTTTTAGATCTATGACTAAGGGATGTTCCATTATTGTGTTATGTGGTTAGGATTTTCCAAGAACTTTGGGCTCTAATACCACTCTATCACATCCACCCACCAGGTACCCTAACTACGATACCCGAGTGTGTGTTCCACAGCCTTGAAGATCAATTCATGACAATCGTCCTCCCACATTCATAATAATATAATCAAGAACAAGACTAAATCAATGTATACATATTTTTAATGAAGTAATCAAAGAATGGTTCTTAGAAAGATTACAAATCTAGAATCAGAGTGCGGAATTATGATACCAAAAGAATAATTACAGTATAGAGTATAGCGGAAAATCACTCTATAGATCAAATGCGGAAGAGTAGATAAAAACTCTAAGGTGGATCTAAAGTATAAACTATTACAATCAAAACAACTAAGAATAAGAATAAGATTTAGTCTAATTGTAGGTCTCATCCAATTTTTAAAAAATACGCCTAAACTCAAAGACTTCAGTATCCCAATGCCAGTGCACTAGCTCTAGAGCATGACTAATTCTGGTACGCTCCACTGTCACACTGAAAGTAAAGATTCAAGATTCGGCTAATTTTGGTACGCTCCGTCATCACACAGGTATGCTTCACTGTATTGCTCGTAGGCGCCAACATCTTGAGAACCAAATGAGTCACCTGCCAAGGCTTCATAGTTTGGGATCTCACAGTCATTAGTACCTGCAATACAATCTAAAGAAAACATGTCCCCCAAAGGGTAAGCTGAAAAAGAACTTAGCAAGTAGTCCAATCACAATAACTGTAAAACCCAGCCCTAACCTTGACCCGAAAACCTTGTTATTTGTAGGTCCAGTGACCCGAAGTAAAGTAAGAAGTAAACTTTGGGCCATCCCAGTGGAGGACTTGGTGTCTGGCTTTGAATCCATGAGAGTTGATGATGAGGTTCTATTTATGGAAACTGAATCTTGATGAAGATCAGATTAGTTGATGGACTTGGAGTGCTCTCTATCATGGTTTGAAGGCATTTCTACCTATTAGGTAAGTCACTTGATATGTGTGCAAAACCCCTTTAGGATTGGATTTGATCTGGGTCTTCAATTCCCTGTTTAGGAGTTGCTGAACTGATTGGTCGATCGATTGGTCGATCGGACCAGATCGGCGATTGGTCGATCGGGACCAGCGATCGATTGGTCGACTGGACTAGTCGACCAATCCACTCGACCAATGGGTGCTATCTTTGGCAATTAGGTCTTGCTTGCTCTATTTAAGTCCAATCTCGAGTCTACTTCGTATTTTCTGCCTCCAAACTCTTTGGAACGAACCAAAGACCTCTGCAAGTCATCTCCCTTGCATCCTTGGTGTTTTTCTTGACGGATCTTCGTCAAAACTCTTCCTTTTGCATCAAAGGTATGTCTACACTCTCTTCTTCTCCTCCATCTCTGTTTTTCTTTCCTTTTTGAGTTGAGACAGTAGAGGAGATGTTGCATTCTCTGTTGCAAACATCTCTGGACTTGTCTCATGATCTTCCTAAGGATTAATGGCTAATGCAATGATCTTAACCATGATCATTGCAAGCTTTTGAAGGAATCATGATCAAATGATGATCTAGTCTTTGTTTATCTTTTGATTTGAATTTTGATCTCCTTAGATCTACTATATTGATCATGTTAGTAGTCAATTGCTGTGTTTTCTTTTCATGATCCATGATCTATCAATCTCTAGTTGTTTCTCTTCTACCATACCATGTTTTCTTCATGAATCATGATAGTTACATATATGGTAGGTTTTGTTTCCTTATTTAGATTTATGCTCTTAGGTCTATTTTCTTGAAGATCTAAGTATGCCTTTCATGATACCTTTACCTGAATCAATGATTCATTCTCCTATTGTTCTTGTCTTTGATTTCTATCTTGAATTCTTCAAGAACCATGATTGATCTAATTATGGTAACTTTTTGTTTCCTAATTTGTATCTTGATGACTTGATTTGATTAGTGTTTTGAGATCCCCTATATGTTAGGATACTACTAATGTAGTTTACCCCTTGATTAGTACCCTTTTGAATCACCAAATTGGATTTTATATCTTAAAACTCGATTTTATAGGTCTATCGTCTGCATTGGTCGATTGATTGGTCGATCGGGCGATAGACCAATCCAATCGACCAATGAGTACAAACAACTCCGAATTGGTCTGTTTTGGATGTTTTGGTATCTTTTCTGTTAGAGATCTTTCCTAATATGTTGTATACACTTGTTTGACCTTCTTCTCAAGTTTGTCAAGATCTTACTTGATTTCTTAGGATTCCTTTGCAAGTTATAAAAGGTAAGGATGGTTACTTCTTTAACAACATAAATTGCATATCTTAGTTTCTATATATGAATCTTGTTAATTTATTTCTTTAAATAGATTCTTATAATGTTATACTACTATGGTACTGTCTTGATATCAGTAGCATTACTTATTTATATTGAATTGACTCATGTATGATTTACTTACCAGTTATATACAAGTTGATTGTAATTATTGATTTCTTTCCATATATGAAGTTACCATATATGTGATGTTATGAATTGATGCTTGTGTATGCTTAAGTATGGTTTGGAAAGGAGAGGTGTCCTTTTGACACTTCTGTCCTTGGACTACTACGGGAATATTATGGGATGTTTCCTGGAGATGCCCTCTGGACACCTTCCTAAACTGTTGGATGACATATTTAGGACTGTCTAGTAGTGTTTGGCTAGGATGTCCCGTTATGTCAGACCCTAATTGGAGGGGTATTGAGACCGAACGACCCATGGTAGCAATGGGGATTCATGGGCGCTCAAGACCGGTAACCAACCCGTGAGAGGACAGGAATCACATTGTGCGGGCCATATTGCATTCATGTTTTGTTCTGAAATCCTGCCATTTATGTTATTATGAATTTAACGCCTTACTTGAGTTTTTTGAAACTCATTCCTTTATTGTACAATGTTTGTTAGAAGAGGCATATCTCCAGGAAGGTGATTGCGGTTACGACAATTACACTGAAGATCCCGCGAGTGGTTATGCTCCGTACGATACTTAGTCCGACCATAGAGTGGAAGCGCCCTTGTGCCGTTTATGAGATTTATACTTATAGGGATATTGTCTATAAGATTGAGAACAATTTAGTTACCTATTGTACCGTCTATTGGGATTAGATTCTATCTTGCTTATTCTCTTTTAGAACTACTTTTCCGCTGGTTGTACAGTGGGATTTCGCCTCACTGTACTTATCTGATTTAGACACTCTGATTATATCTAGTACTCTGATTTATATATGATTCATCCTTTCCTTATTTGGATCTATGGTTTATCTTCCGCACTTCTATTATTATTGTTCATGATTATGTTATTGTTTATGTGGGAGGTTGATTACTCGATACCTGATCTTCGGGCTATGGATCACACTCTCGGGTACGCCAGATAGGGTACCGGCTGGGAGGATGTGACAGATTGGTATCAGAGCCCAAGGTTCGAGGAAATCCTAACCACAAAAGACAATAACTGAACATTCCTGAGTCATTGATCTGAAATGACTCCTCTACTCTTAGAAGTGAATAATAGAACACTTGGATTAGAAACTTAACCTATGAAGCATAACAGAACATTTCCGAATAACATACCATAATTATACTTAAATAAATGTCACTAATGCAAATAAAAGAAAGGTGCATAATATACAATAATTAAGTGAAACAAAATGAACTTCATTAATTTCAAAAGCTTTTACAACGATTACATCTGAAATGCATAAATGAAAATCCTAGGGTACAGTCTATCTAGGTGATCTTCTCCGATCTCTGTATGCTCCGAACTCCTCCGCTAGCCGAGTCACCCGATGCTCTATCCTATCCCGTCGTGACTCCATCCTCTCATACATCTGCTCTGTCCGACCTCCATCCTCTCTAGCATGGAAGTCATTGATCTCATCTCTGCCCCAAGATCCGAAGTCTCCGAATTGCATGAGAAGGGCCACCTGCCTCGAAGTGCGATGAAGGAAACTCGTGATGCACCGGCTCAGCCTCGTGCATCTCTCAGATCGTCTCCGGCCCGATCATCACTATCAGGACCAATATCCTCTCCTCCATCCTCCGACTCCTGATCCTCATCCTCCGACTCCTCATCATCCTCACCCTCCGGACCAGAGATCTCTCGAGCTGCTGCGGTCTCATCGACGAATGGTCCGAGTCCCGATGACGTATCCACGGGAACCGGTGTCCACCGGTGTATCCTCGAAACTCACCCCGAAATGCCTAAAGATCAAGGTCGGTAGCCTCCCATAGCAAAGGTTCCGCATGCTAGGCGGCAGAACCAAGTCCAAGCATGACCTGCGAATGATGTAGGAGAGATCGATCTCGAAGCCCATGTAGATGCGGTAGATGACTAAGGCCTCCATCACCGTGACCCGATGGTGATGTCCGGCCTTCGGCATAATGTTTCGGCCGACTATGCGACCGATAATCCGTGCAGAATCCGTCATCCGTCCGCTGGTCCACGGAGTGAAGCATCGACGACTATCCCATAGTGTAGAGCATATCTCGCGTAGCTCGTACGGCATCAGATAGCTGTCCAACTGCTCCTGCGGGTATCCACACACACTGCCGTGGATAGTAAGGAACCTGCAAGATCTCAGCCGGTGCTCGGGTGGAAAAGCGAATCTGAGTCCGGAAGACCCCTGCTCCTTAGGACAAGTCTAAGTGGATGTCCTTGACCTCGAGCCTCCTCGTGTAGGTAAGGTTGCTGAAGAACAACCTCACTAGCTCCGGGTATACCGGCGGATCCTCGGTGAAGAGATGAGTCCACCGCAACGTGTCGAATCTCCGCCGAATCCTAAAGACTCGAGCTGGCGTAGGTGAAGTAGACGTCCCAACTCGATGTTACAATGACGGAGTAGGCCTCGTACAAAAACTCGGCCTGAGGTGTGTCGAACATGTCCGGTCTCTGAACCTCCCGTCTAGGCTCACGAAGGAACCCGACCTCTGCCCCTAAGTGCCCCTACAATGCGACCATGACCTCTACCTCGTCCTCGCCCTCCCCTCTGCATAGTGTGTATCTGTGAAAGAGACAAGAGACATTTCCAGTTAGTGCTACTTTAAGATTTGAGCCAAAAGGGTATTTTCGTAATTTTTTGAAAAATTTCAAATTTGGGGAAAATTTGATTTGAACATACTAGCATGTGCGCAATACTTGGAATTTCATGTCTATGAAGTTTGTTTGAAGAAAATCGATCGAAAACTTGAATTAAAGAGAAAAATTCAGCAAGAAGGAAAATTTGGGGATTTTGCAATTTAGGTCAAAATAGAATTTTTGAAAAGTTGAAATTGGTTAAATCAAATTTTATGGACCTATCTACAATATCATCTTGAGCATGTAGCATTTGATTTCGTGCGGAAATTTCAAGCGGTTTGTGAGAAAACGAAAATTTTCTAAAGATAACGATTTCGGTATGAAAACGTTGCGAGATGAACACCAACAAGTTAGAACTTGTTGTCTATGCATGGCATTGTGTTTGAAACCTAAGGAATATGTTTCTAAGCATTCCTAAGCATGATTTCTAGCATTGAATACAAGCAAAGCATGGTTTTGATTGAAATGCAAGCATGAGAAGATGAAAATGGAAGAAAGAATGAGAGATTTACCTTGTTTGTGATGGTTGTGTGTTGATGTGTTGTTGTTGAAGCACCAAAACACCTCAAAAACACTTGTAAGAACCTTTGGAGACTTTCCCTAGAGCTCTCTCACCTTTGAAAGAGGATAAAATGAAGTTGGAATGTGGAAATGAGGCTTATAATGCGAATTTTCGCATTCTGTCTTGATTGGTCGACTCATTGGTCGACTGGGTCAGTCGACCAATCACTCGACCAATCGTCACAGAGACCTCTTTCGCTATTGAATTTTTGGAAAATGTGATTTTTGCCTTATGGATTACTGTTTGATGACTATATGGATATATTTAAGCATGATTTAAGTTTTCAAATCATTTGGACTTGTGGTTTATGTTGAAACTTTGAAATTCGGTATTTTGATGTTCTCAGTTTTGCAGAATGGTTACTCTAAGAAGTGGGCGTGGTGAATCCAGTGGTCAAGGAGGTGGTGAAATACCTCAGGGAGGTGGTGAAATACCTCATAGAGGTGGTGAGATACCTAACGTTGATCAGGGTACCCATGAGATACCCGGTGCCCCGAATGTTGGAAGCTTCCGTAATATTGCCAATATTATGGGCAATATGATGCAGCAGCAAGCAGCTTAGTTCAACCAGATGTTGGTGGGTTTCATGACTCTGCATAATGAGACTCGAACTGGTGCTAATGTGAATCCTCATGCCGCAGTCCCGAATGCGGGAGGTTTAGCTGGAACTCCTCATACTCCTCGATGGAGAGTTTTCCGAAGATGCAAGTACCCACTTTCACCGGAGTTACCAAGGACCCCTTGTTTCCTAACAAGTGGCTTCGTGAGTTGGAGAAGGCTTTCCGACATCTACAATGCTCGGAAGCTCGAAGAGATTCTGTTTGCTGAACGAAGTTGCAACAAGAAGCCGATGCATGGTGGACCTCCACTCGGCCTGTTTTGGAAGGTTTGCATGCGGGAGTTGTAACTTGGGGAGTTGTTCAAAGAGGCTTTTTGCTTGAATTATTTCCCCGAGGCGGTGAAAGATGCGAAGGAAGCTGAGTTTATGGTTCTCACACAAGGATCCTTGTCCGTGTTGGAGTACCAACGAAGTTTGAGGAGCTTCATTTCTTTGCTCCAGATTCTCCCAAGGTCGATCTCGCCAAAGCGAAGAAGTTCTTCAAAGGACTGCGCCTGCCATTAAAGCTTACCTCACAGTCCAGCCTATAGTGAGCTATGCTCAAGTGGTGCGAAACTCAAGAAGTTGGAAGAAACAGAGAAGGAAAGTGCACGTGTGCAAAGGCCCCAGCAGCCAAGGAACCCCGGGTTGGTGGATCGTAATGATCGGCGTTTTGTGAGACCTACACCCTACCCCACTCCTACCTCTCAGCCTAGGAGTGTAGGTCGGACTCGGGTTTTCAGCAGCCCGGCCGGTTTAGACAGTATGGCGGAAACCGACCACCGGGGAGTGCAAGTGCTAGGCCTTTTGTTCGAAGCCCTCTGTTGCAGCTACCCCGGTTGGACCCGAGCAATCCTCGTTTGCTTTTACCGCAAGCAAGCTGGTCATTTCGCTCGTGCTGTCCGAAGCGGCTCGTCCAAAGAACTCGCTCCCAATGGTGAAGAGTGCTCCTACTCCTCCCTCCGGTAGAGTGTTCGGATTTCCGGTCTTTGAGCGGGATCCAAGCCATGAAGTGATTACGGGTACATTGTTAGTTGCTTCTATTTCTGCATTTGTCTTATTTGATATGGGTGCATCTCATTCGTTCATGTCATCTGCATTCATCAAGAAGACCGACCTAATCCCGAGAAGTTGTCTAGTTGTTTATTGATTAGTACACCCACTGGTCCTGTTGTGAAACTAGATAAGGGGTTATCTAAATGTCCTGTGTTGATTGGTGAGAAGAACTTGGAAGCCAATTTTGTACTTCTTGAAATGAAAGACTTCGATGTTATTTTGGGAATTGATTGGTTAACAGCCCACAAAGCTGTGTCTCTTTGTTCCTCAAAGAAGATTCAGTTCCATATTTGTGGAAGTCCGGTCTTAGAATTTCTTGGTGAGAAGAGAAGGGTTTGTAAGAAGGTGCTGTCTGCATTGATGCAAGTCTATGCCCTTGTGGATGATGCTTCATCTGAAGGCAAGGGTAAAGTGGAGAAAAGAGTCGATGAAGTCAGGGTTGTCTGTGACTTTGTTGATGCCTTCCCTGATGATCTATCGGGAGTGCCTCCGAACGGGGATGTCGAGTTTTCTATTGATCTCGTCCCCGGTGCCGCTCCGGTATCTAAAGCTCCGTATAGGATGGCTCCTACCGAGTTGAAAGAGTTGCAAAACCAGTTGAATGAGCTCATTGATAGAGGTTTCGTACAACCTAGTGTATCACCTTGGGGAGCTCCGGTCTTGTTTGTCAAGAAGAAAGACGGTAGTATGCGCCTGTGCATCGACTACCATGAGTTGAATAAGCTGACTATCAAGAATAGATACCCGCCGCCCAGAATAGATGATCTCTTCGATCAGTTAAAGGGTGCAGTTGTGTTCTCAAAGATTGACTTAAGATCTGGATATCACCAATTGAAAGTGAAGTCTAGTGATATCTTCAAGACAGCTTTCCGAACATGGTATGGTCACTACGAGTTTAGGGTCATGCCCTTCGGATTGACCAATGCTCCTGCGGTGTTCATGGACCTCATGAACCGAGTATTTCACGATGTGCTTGATAAGTTTGTGATTGTATTCATCGACGACATCTTGATCTATTCGAAGAGCGAAGAAGAGCATGCGAGCCATCTAAGTTTCACTTTGCAAAGGTTGCGAGAAAAGAAGTTGTACGCCAAGTTTAGCAAGTGTGATTTACGGCTTAAGAGAGTAGTATTCCTTGGCCATGTGGTTTCAGCCGAAGGTATTCGTGGCGATCCTGAAAAAGTTCAAGCTGTGGCTGATTGGGAAAGACCGAAGTCGGTAACGGAAATAAGAAGTTTTCTTGGATTGGCGGGTTACTACAGAAGGTTTATTGAGAACTTTTCTCGGTTGGCTGCTCCTATGACTAAGTTGACCAGGAAAGAAGAAAAGTTTGTTTGGTCTGACGCATGTGAGAAGAATTTCCAAGAGTTGAAAGATAGATTGACAAATGCCCCGGTTTTGACTATACCCGATAGTTCCGGTGGTATGACGGTTTATACCGATCGTCAAAGATTGGATTGGGTTGCGTACTGATGCAACATGGCAAGGTCGTAGCCTATGCTTCTCGGCAATTGAAAGATTATGAGCGGAATTACCCCACCCACGATCTAGAACTTGCCGCCGTTGTCTTTGCTTTGAAGATTTGGAGACATTACCTCTACGGTGAGAAGATTGCCATTTTCACGGATCATAAGAGTTTGAAATACTTCTTTACCCAAAAGGAGTTGAACATGAGACAAAGGAGATGGTTGGAACTAGTCTCTGATTATGATTGTGATATTCAGTATCACCCTGGGAAGGCAAACGTTGTTGCTGATGCTCTTAGTAGGAAGAACCAGAAGAAGACTTTGGATTTGAATGCTTTGAGTTTACCATTGTGGTCTTCTATTGAGAGTTTTGATTTGGAAATTGTCCCTGAGAATTTTGATTTTATTCTTTCTGCCATGATGGCAAGATCTGGCCTTAGAGATAAAATTGTTGCTCTGCAGAGTTCTGACCAAGAACTTTTGATCAAAGTTGAGAAGATTTCTTCGAATCTCGAGTCGGACCCCGACTTTGGTATATCCATGGATGGTGCTTTATTGTTTAGAGGAAGGCTGTGCGTGCACATAAACGAAGAAATTAAGAAGGAAATATTGAAGGAAGCACACCAGTCAGTCTTTACTATACACCCAGGAAGCACCAAGATGTACAAGGACTTGAAGGAACATTTTTTGGTGGATTGGTTTGAAGGCTGATGTTGATGATTTTGTTGCCAAGTGTGAGACTTGCCAACGTGTGAAAGCCGTTCAACAACCCCCATCTGGATTACTTCAACCTCTTCCTATTCCTAGTTGGAAGTGGGAGGATATCTCTATGGACTTTGTGACTAGTTTGCCTCGGACAAGTAAAGGCAATGACACTGTGTGGGTGATTGTTGATAGGTTGACCAAATCAGCCCACTTCATTCCTATGAAGATCACTCATACTCGGATAAGCTAGCAAGGCTTTACGTGGATAATGTGGTTCGCCTGCATGGTGTGCCATTGAGTATTGTTTCGATCGTGATCCTAGGTTCACCTCCGGTTTTGGAATAGTTTGCGAAGGCCTTGGGAACCCAATTGAACTTGAGTACAGCTCATCATCCACAGTCTGATGGACAATCTGAGCGGACAATTCAGACATTGGAAGACATGCTCAGATCTTGTGTGGTGGATATGGGTGGTAATTGGGATGAACACCTAGCTTTGGTTGAGTTTGCCTATAAAAACAGTTATCAAGCAACAATAGGCATGGCTCCATTCAAGGCTTTGTATGGCAGTACTTGTAGGACACCTTTGTACTTGGATCGAGACAGGTGAAAGAAAAGTCTTAGGTCCTGAGATGATTGAAGCTACGAGTGCTATGGTAGATATGATAAGAGAAAGGATTAAGTCTGCCCAGTCAAGACAGAAATCTTATGCTGATAAGAGAAGGACCGATTTGGAATTTCAAGTTGGAGAGAAAGTTTTTCTGAAGGTTTCACCAATGAAGGGTGTGATGAGATTCAATGTTAAGGGAAAGCTTAGCCCTCGTTTCATTGGACCTTTTGAGATTTTGGAAAAGGTTGGAACTGTTGTGTATCGATTAGCATTACCTCCGCCTCTTGCTGGTGTTCACAAAGTGTTTCATATTTCGATGCTCCGAAAATACATAGAGAATCCGGAACACATTTTGCAGCAAGCACCTGAAGGACTTAGTGCTGATTTGACCTACGATGAAGAGCCGGCCGAAATCTTGGATAAGAAGGACAAGCAGCTGCGGAATCGCACCATTCCTTTGGTGAAGATTCGGTGGAATAACCATTCCCCTGAAGAAGCTTCTTGGGAGAAGGAAGAAGATATGAAGGAGAAGTTTCCTTACCTCTTTGGAAGCACAGGTACGCTTTCAATTTCGAGGACGAAATTTCTTTAAGGGGGGGAGAATGTAAAACCCAGCCCTAACCTTGACCCGGAAACCTTGTTATTTGTAGGTCCAGTGACCCAAAGTAAAGTAAGAAGTCAGCTTTGGGCCATCCTAGTGGAGGACTTGGTGTCTGGCTTTGAATCCATGAGAGTTGATGATGAGGTTCTATTTATGGAAACTGAATCTTGATGAAGATCGGATTAGTTGATGGACTTGGAGTGCTCTCTATCATGGTTTGAAGGCATTTCTACCTATTAGGTAAGTCACTTGATATGTGTGCAAAACCCCTTTAGGATTGGATTTGATCTGGGTCTTCAATTCCCTTTAGGAGTTGCTGAACTGATTGGTCGACTGGACCAGTCGACCAATCCACTCGACCAATGGGTGTTGTCTTTGGCAATTAGGTCTTGCTTGCTCTATTTAAGTCCAATCTCGAGTCTACTTCGTATTTTCTGCCTCCAAACTCTTTGGAACGAACCAAAGACCTCTGCAAGTCATCTCCCTTGCATCCTTGGTGTTTTTCTTGACGGATCTTCGTCAAAACTCTTCCTTTTGCATCAAAGGTATGTCTACACTCTCTTCTTCTCCTCCATCTCTGTTTTTCTTTCCTTTTTGAGTTGAGACAGTAGAGGAGATGCTGCATTCTCTGTTGCAAACATCTCTGGACTTGTCTCATGATCTTCCTAAGGATTAATGGCTAATGCAATGATCTTAACCATGATCATTGCAAGCTTTTGAAGGAATCATGATCAAATCATGATCTAGTCTTTGTTTATCTTTTGATTTGAATTCTGATCTCCTTAGATCTACTATATTGATCATGTTAGTAGTCAATTGCTGTGTTTTCTTTTCATGATCCATGATCTATCAATCTCTAGTTGTTTCTCTTCTACCATACCATGTTTTCTTCATGAATCATGATAGTTACATATATGGTAGGTTTTGTTTCCTTATTTAGATTTATGCTCTTAGGTCTATTTTCTTGAAGATCTAAGTATGCCTTTCATGATACCTTTACCTGAATCAATGATTCATTCTCCTATTGTTCTTGTCTTTGATTTCTATCTTGAATTCTTCAAGAACCATGATTGATCTAATTATGGTAACTTTTTGTTTCCTAATTTGTATCTTGATGACTTGATTTGATTAGTGTTTTGAGATCCCCTATATGTTAGGATACTACTAATGTAGTTTACCCCTTGATTAGTACCCTTTTGAATCACCAAATTCGGATTTTATATCTTAAAACTCTGATTTTATAGGCTATCGTCTGCATTGGTCGATCGATTGGTCGATCAGGCGGTAGACCAATCCAATCGACCAATGAGTACAAGCAACTCCAGGTTGGTCTCAGTTTTGGATATTTTGGTATCTTTTCCGTTAGGGATCTTTCCTAATATGTTGTATACACTTGTTTAGGACCTTCTTCTCAAGTTTGTCAAGATCTTACTTGATTTCTTAGGATTCCTTTGCAAGTTATAAAAGGTAAGGATGGTTACTTCTTTAACAACATAAATTGCATATCTTAGTTTCTATATATGAATCTTGTTAATTTATTTCTTTAAATAGATTCTTATAATGTTATACTACTGTGGTACTGTCTTGATATCGTAGCATTACTTATTTATATTGAATTGACTCATGTATGATTTACTTACCAGTTATATACAAGTTGATTGTAATTATTGATTTCTTTCCATATATGAAGTTACCATATATGTGATGTTATGAATTGATGCTTGTGTATGCTTAAGTATGGTTTGGAAAGGAGAGGTGTCCTTTTGACACTTCTGTCCTTGGACTACTACGGGAATATTATGGGATGTTTCCGGAGATGCCCTCTGGACACCTTCCTAAACCGTTGGATGACATATTTAGGACTTGTCTAGTAGTGTTTGGCTAGGATGTCCCGTTATGTCGACCCTAATCGGAGGGGGTATTGAGACCGAACAACCCGTGGTAGCAATGGGGATTCATGGGCGCTCAAGACCGGTAACCAACCCGTGAGAGGACAGGAATCACATTGTGGGGGCCATTTATTGGTAGGGTTGCATATGGATAGACTTGGGCTCACGGGCGCTCAAGACCGGTAACCAACCCGGTGAGGGGACGTGAGAGCTTCCCGTTTACCATATGTGGATAATCAGTAGGGTTGATGAGTCCGTAGTCAGGGACTATGAGGACTCTAGTGTGAAGGATACCGGGAAGGATCGTCAGGGACGAGGAATGGACGTATCTGGATCTGACTTGATGTAACTAAGTAGAAGACTTGCATTTGGCTAGGCTTTACCCTGACATGCGCCGGTACTTAGACCAATGGTGATGTGAGAGAGTGGTGACCTATACCCCCAGCCATGGAATGTCCCGAGGGATGCCGGACCCATTACCAACTGATGATGAGAGATTGAGACCTTCCTAAAGAAGTACAGTGCTATGACTTAAAGCATGTCTGCCAATAGAGACCAGCATACATAGAGTTAGATTCATACATTCATTGTTTGTCTCATACCATATTGCATTCATGTTTTGTTCTGAAATCCTGCCATTTATGTTATTATGGATTTAACTGCCTTACTGAGTTTCTTTGAAACTCATTCCTTTATTGTACAATGTTTGTTAGACTATTCTACGGGTTCGAATATCATGACGGCTCGTATGAAGAAGCGCAAGGAGAAGAGGCATATCTCCGAGAAGGTGATTGCGGTTACGACAATTACACTGAAGATCCCGCGAGTGGTTATGCTCCGTACGATACTTAGTCCGACCATAGAGTGGAAGCGCCCTTGTGCCGTTTATGAGATTTATACTTATAGGGATATTGTCTATAAGATTGAGAACAATTTAGTTACCTATTGTACCGTCTATTGGGATTAGATTCTATCTTGCTTATTCTCTTTTAGAACTACTTTTCCGCTGGTTGTAGAGTGGGATTTCGCCTCACTTTACTTATCTGATTTAGACACTCTGATTATATCTAGTATTCTGATTTATATATGATTCATCCTTTCCTTATTTGGATCTATGGTTTATCTTCCGCACTTTTATTATTATTGTTCATGATTATGTTATTGTTTATGTGGGAGGTTCATTACTCGATACCTGATCTTCGGGCTGTGGATCACACTCTCGGGTACGCCAGATAGGGTACCGGCTTGGAGGATGTGACAATAACATCTTCACACACAATCCAAGGCAAACATAAATGCAATGATATGAAACAATAAATGCAAATATGCTTCTAACTCTATATATGTATGTTGGTCTCCATTGGCAGACACACTTTAAGTCATAGCACCATACTCTTCTGGGTGGGTCTCAAATCACTCTCCCTTAGCCTTCTTGGCATCTTGGGTTCTCCGTTGGTAATCGGGTCATGCATCCTTTCTGAACATTCCATGGCTGGGGTTTAGGTCACCACTCTCTCGCATCACCATTAGTTTGAGTATTGGCACGTGTATAGGGTCAATCTTAGCCCAATGCAAGTCATCTACTGAGTCACATCTACTTAGGGTTAGATATGTCCATTCCTCGCTTCCCGCGATCCTTTCCGGTACCTTTCCCACTAGAGTCACCGTCACCTTCCTGGCTACGTAGACTCTTAACCCTATTGGTCATCCACAAATAGTAAACGGGAAGCTCTCATGTCCTCTCATGGATTGGCTACCGATCTTGAGCGCCCATGAGCCCAAATCTACTACTACAACCCTACCAATGAATGACCCCCAGAATGTGATTCATATCCTCTCACGGGTTGGTTACCGGTCTTGAGCGCCCACAAATCCCCATTGCTACCACGGGTCACTCGGTCTCAATTCCCCTTCTGATAGGCTCAGATATGATAGGGATTTCCTAGCCAAAAACTTCTAGACATGCCCTAGGTATGTCAACTAGTAGTCAAGGAAAGTGCCAAAGGACACCATAGGAAAGCATCCCATACCACCTCCACTGGTGTCCAAAGACAAAAATGCCAAAAGGGCATTCCCCATTCTGCAACTACAACCTAGGAATTCACATCATATCATGATTCCATACATATCAGATTCACATTCACATCATAGTCCAAATCACATTCACATTACTCAATAATCAATTCTAATATGTAAATCTCAAATGAACATGCTACTGTAGTTACAGAAGTAATATAATGTAAAGAAAGTAAAACAACAATAGCTAACTCATGCATTCGAATCATATCATAACAAGCATGTAAATATGCATATTGTGAGTAAAGTAGTCACCTCGTATTCCGAATCTATAACCTTCGAGTGAGAGATCAGAGAACAAATCCAAAATCACCTAAACAAGCTTAAACAAACATGTATTGAACATAAGGAACAAATCCAAAAGATTGGAGTTGAAACGGAGCAAAACAGAGTAGAAATTCAGCTACTATCACTATGGGCTGACTGGCTAGGTAGCCTAGCCCAGTTGACCCAGGTAGTTGACCCAGTGAACAGTACAAAACAGAAAACCCTAAATCGGTCATAACTTCTTCTTTTGAAGTCCGATTACTCCAAAATTCGAAGGGGAGTTCCCCAGAAACATACTAAGACTATCTAAGATGATTCAAGCATAAAATAAGGTCATTGGAAAAAAAAATATAATCAAACCATAAAAATTAGGTCTCTGAAATGCATGTCTAGGATTAGCAATCCCAGGCCGAGAAGGATAAACAACTCCTGCAGGTCTAACTCCAATAGGATGACTATTATGGCCCGCATGTACAACACCTAAACTCTGTCCAACACTCATTGGCTGAAAGGTAGGAGTGGGATATGGAGTAGGTCTCACAAATCGACGATCAAGGCCGTCAACATAACCAGGGTTCCTCGGCTGCCAAGGCCTCTGGACCCGAACATTTTCTCTTTCTGTTTCTTCTAGCTTCTTAGAATTCTTTACTACTTGGGCATAGCTCTCGAGAGGGAGAATGGTGATATATGCCTTTATCAATGGCCGCAAACCTTTGAAAAACTTCTTCGCTTTCGCATTGTCAAGTTTGATCAAATCAGGGGCGAAAAAGAATAGCTCTTCAAATTTCTACTGGTAGTCCAACATAGATAAGGAACCTTGAACCAATGCCATAAATTATGCCTCCTTGGCATCCTTCACTACTTCAGGAAAGTAATTCTTACAGAACGCTTCTTTAAATACGTCCCACGATACAACACCCGCATGGAGATCTTCAAGAATAGGTCTAGTCGAAGTCCACCATGCATCTGCCTCATGCTGAAGCTTCTGCTCGGTGAAAAGAACTTTCTGGGCATCTGCACACTGCAAATTCCGGAAGGCCTTCTCTAATTCCCTCAGCCATTTGTTAGGAAATAGAGCATCCTTTGTTACACCGATGAATGACGGCACTTGCAGTTTCAAAAAACTCTCCATCAGCCTAGTATACGGGGTTCTAGCGAACCTCTCCACATACGAAGCTTCAACATTAGGGTTTCCTTGCCCTCTAGCACGATTCCCGCCATGAAGCTTGTCATCATCTGGAGTAAACTGGGCTGCTGTTGTTGCATCATGTTATTCATAACATTAGCAATATCCCGAAAGCTTCCAATCTCAGGAGCACCTGGGAGGTCAATAGTGGTGTGATTGTTCAAGCGTCTGTTGGTCTGAAGTACCAGCAGGCATCTCATCATTACCGGTGCTACCAGAACCTACAAGTCAGTTTCTCAGGACAACCATTCGGCAAAAACAAAGATGACAACACCAACATCGAAGATTCATCAACAACTTCAAGGCCAAGTGATTAGAATGCTTAAACATACTTAGAATCATCAACATAGTAAGCAAACAATCAAACATTGGTCAAAAATCCAAAAATCAAGCCAAAAATCCAAGCAAAATCCAAAACAGAGCATTCTGTCCTCCTTTGGACTCAGTCGACCAATCAGTCGACCAAGCAATTACAGCATACGAAATTTGGGTTTTAAACCCCATTTTCACTTCATTTCTCACTTCAAACTCAATTTTCTCAAGGAGAGGCTCTAGAGAACCATCTTGCCAAGGTTTCCAAAGAGATTCCAAGTGTTTAGAAGCTTCAACAACATCAACACAACACACTTAGAAGATCAAAACAAGGTAAGCATTATTCATCATCTTCTCAAGTTGGTTTCTTTGCTTAGATTTCTTGTAAAATCATGTTTCACTTGTTGTTCTAGGTTAGAAACATGTTCATGCATGCTTAGTAACATAATCCCATAGTTTCCATGCAAAAACAAGCCTTAAACATCAAGCAAACACAAAAACACCAACTTGCTCTCGCTAACGCAACCGAAATTCCCAAATTTAGAAAAATTTCGATTACTCTCGAACCGCTTGGAATTTTAACATCAAATCAGTTTTCACATGCTAGAAATGATATGCTAGAGGTACTAATGCAATTCGTTTCAACCAATTTTGACGTTTTCAAAAATCCCCAATTTTGACCTAAGAAGCCAAAAATCTCTTTTCTAGCTTGCTGAATTTTTCGCTTTAGGCCGTGATTTCGATTGTTTTTCTTCAATTAAACTTCATAAGCATGAAATTAAAGGTATTAAACACATGCTAGTATGTTCAATTTGAATTTTCCCCAAAATCGAAAATTTCCAAAAATTACGAAAATGCCCTTCTTGTCTAAACTTCTTTGGTAATTCTCTAACATTGACTTGTTTAATCTTTTCTATAGGTACAGTCATCATGCAGCGACAAGGATGAGGAGGAGGCCGTGGTAGAGGTAGATTAGTAGGGGCCAAGAGAGGTCGAGGATAAGCTCCGCCTCAACCGCAAGAGGTCATAAATAGGCACAGATTTACGACACCATAGGCAGAGTTCTTATATGAGACTTATTTCAGACACTGTCACATCGAGCATGGTCGAGCACTACAGTTGCGAGAGTTGAGCACATTCAGGATCGGACGATGGTTCGATACAATGAGATGAACACACCTTTTTACAGATGATCTACCGGTGTATCCGGAGTTGGTTCGGCTGTTCTACAGCAACTTGACATCATTTGAGGAGGGATTGGGAGTAGATATGCTTCAGCTGGTAGTAGCTAGTCAGATCCGAGGGACACGGATCCGCTTCACTACTCATACACTCGCAAAGATCTTCGGGGTACCTTTCTACCCGCACGCTTGTGTATGGATAACAATTGGTGGTAGGGTGGATAGACATGTTCTTCCATACGAGTTGCACGAGATATGTGCCACACTATGGGATGATATTCGACACCATAGTCCATGGATCAGCCGAGAGATGACTCCAGCAGCGAGGGTGATTGGTCGGATTGTGGGCAGAAACATTATGCCCAAGGCAGACCAGGATACCCCATACTACACTGAAGGTCCTTGCCATTATGAAGGTTACGGTGAAGATACCGAGGGTGGTTACCCTCCATACCAAGATTAGCCCAGCCTTGGTGTGGGAAAGGCCATGCTTGGTTTCCTATGAGTACACCTATGAGGACATCTTGTACAAGACTGAGGAGACCTTAGCTTAGGCCTTTATATTGTTATCTCTTTGGAACTTGGATATGTAATTATAACTTTCACGGATATACTCTTTTAGATGTTGGATCTGTAACTTAACTTTGATTGACTACTTTCCACTGCCATTGAGGGTGTCACATCCACCCAGCCGATACCCTACCTGGCATACCCGAGTGTGTGATCCACAGCCCCGAAGATCAAGTATCGAGGTAATCAACCTCCCACATAGACAATAACATAATCATGAACATGAATAATTATCAATGTGCAAAAGATAAACAAAAGATCCAAATAAGGAAAGAATAAATCATATATAATCAGAGCACGAAAGACAATCAAAATGTCTAAATCAATAAGTAAAGTGAGGCGGAATCCCACTCTACAACCAGCGGAAAAGTAGTACTAAAAGAAAAGGAAAAGGAATGAAAACTAATCCCAATAGCAGGTACAATAAGTAACTAAATTGTTCTCAATCTTATAGACAACATCTCTATAAGTATAAATCTCAAAAATGGCACAAGGGCGCTTCCACTCTATGGTCGGACTAAGCATCGTACTCAACATAACCACCCGCGGAATCTTCAATGTAATTGTCGTAATCGCAATCACCTTCCTGGAGATATGCCTCTTCTCCTTGCGCTTCTTCATACGAACAATCATGATACTCAAAACCTGTAGAGAAATTTAACAATACATTGTACAAAAGGAATGAGTTTCAAAGAAACCCAATAAGACAGTTAATCCATAACAACATAATGGCAGGATTTCAAAGCAGAGTAAAATGCTATATGATATGAAACACATGATGCAATATGATTCTAACTCTACGTATGCTGGTCTCTATTGGCAGACATGCTTTAAGTCATAGCACCATACTTCTTTAGGAAGGTCTCATCACACAACGCCTTTTGGTAGAGGGTCTGGCATCCCTCGGTACATTCCATGGCTGGGGGTTAAGTCACCACTCTCTCACATCACCATTGGTCTAAGTACAGGCGCATGTCAGGGTCAAAGCCTAGCCAAATGCAAGTCTCCTACTCAGTTACATCAAGTCAGATCCAGATACGTCCATTCCTCGCCCCTGGCGATCCTTCCCGGTATCCTTCACACTAGAGTCCTCATAGTCCCCGACTACGGACTCATCAACCCTATAGGTCATCCACATATGGTAAACGGGAAGCTCTCACGTCCCCTCACGGGTTGGTTACCGGTCTTGAGCGCCCATGAGCCCAAGTCTATCCATATGCAACCCTACCGATAAATGGCCTCTTTCGAGTATCCACAATGTCATTCCTGTCCTCTCATGGGTTGGTTACCGGTCTTGAGTGCCCATGAATCCCCATTGCTACCACGGGTCATTCGGTCTCAATACCCCTCCGATTAGGGTCTGACATAATGGGACATCCTAGCCAAACACTACTAGACATCCCTAAATATATCATCCAACAGTTTAGGAAGGTGTCCAGAGGGCATCTCCGGAAACATCCCATAATCTCGTAGTTGTCCAAGGACAGAAGTGTCAAAAGGACACCGCTCCTTACCAAACCATACTTAATCATACACAAACATAATTCCAACATAACACATATATGGTAACTTCTTATATGGAAAGAAATCAATAATAACATACAACTTACATATAATTGGTAAGTAAATCATACATGAATCAATTTAGTATAAACAAGTAATGCTACTAAAATCAAGGTAGTTGCATTAGTAGTATATCATTGTAAGAATCTAATTAAGGAAATAAACCAAAGATTCAAATATAGAAACTAGGACATGCAATCTATGTAGTTAAGGAAATAACCATCCTTACCTTATATAACTCGCAATGGATCTTGGGAATCAAGTAAGACCTTGACTAAACTTGGGAAGAAAGTCCTAAACAAGTATATATATAATATATTAGGAAAGATATCAAAACATCCAAAACAGACCAAATATGAGGTTGTTGTACTCATTGGTCGATTGGATTGGTCTACTGCCTCAGTCGACCAATGAGTCGACCAACAGAGACAGTGGCCTTCAAAAATCAGAGTTTTTAGAATATGAAACCAAATTTGGTGGTTCAAAAGGGTACTAAACAAGGGGAAACTACAATGGCAGTGTACTAGTATATAGAGGACTTCAAAACACTAATCAAATCAAGTCTTCAAGTTACAAATTAGGAAACAAAAAGTTACCATAATTAGATCAATCATGGTTCTTGAAGAATTCATAGTAAAAATCATGGACAAGAACAATAAGATGATGGATCACTGTTTGCGATAAAGGAATCATGAAAAACATGCATAGATCTTCAAGAAATTTTGATCTAAGACTGAAGAACATCAATCTAAATAAGGAAAGAGAATGAATACAATCTTTTCTTCAAAAGCGAGTGATGATCTTGATGAAGATCATCCACCAAGCTTTAGATCCTTAGGAAAAGAGAGGGAAAGAGTAAAGATATAGTTTCAGAAGAGATACAACATCACCTCTACTGTCCTCAATCAGAAAAGGAAAGAAAAGTAACGAAGAATCAAAGATGAAACATAGAAGAGGATGATCACATACCTTTTTGTGTAAAAGCACGAGTTTTGATGAAGATCCGTCAAGATGATCACCAAGGATGCAAGGGGGATGACTTGCAGAGGGCTCTGGTACGTTCGAAAGAGTTTGGAGGCAGAAAATACGAAGTAGACTCGAGATTGGACTTAAATAGAGCAAGCAAAGACCTAATTAGCAAAATCAGATCCCATTGGTCGATTGGATTGGTCGACTGGCCCAGTCGACCAATCAGGACAGCAAGTCCAAAATAGGGAAATGAAGGCTCAGATCCAATCCAAACATAAAGGGGTTTTGCACACACACCATGTGACTTACCTAGTAGGTAGAAATGCCTTCGAACCATGACAGAGAGCACTCCAAGTCCATCAACTAATTCCATCTTCATCAGGGTGCAGTTTCCATAAATGGAACACTGACATCAACACTCATGGATTCTAAGCCAGCCACCAAGTCTTCCACTGGGATGGCCCATAGCTGACTTCTTGCTTTACTTCGGGTTGTCGGACCTACAAACAACAGGGTTTCCGGGTTAAGGTTAGGGCTGGGTTTCACAGAGGGAGTGACTTCCGCTCACTCTTATATATATATATATATATATATATATATATATATATATATATATATTTTTTTTTTTTTTTTTTTTTTTCTTTTTTTTTTTTTTTTTTCCCCCTCTAATTATATGTTCTTATCCTATTCATGATTTCTTTTATTATATGCTTTTACCTTGATTATTATTGTTCATGATTGTGTTATCGTGTATGTGGGAGGCATGGTTGCTCGATACTTTATCTTTGGGACTGTGGATCACATACCCAGGTATGCCTAGTAGGGTACCGGCTGGGTGGATGTGACACTGCAAGTGATAGATATCCAACAGATTATCAAAAGGCTTACTATGCAAGTATTTGAAGATCCAAGCCCTCCGGACTTCGACGGGAATATTTTCGGGTAAAGAAGGAGCTGCCTGCCTTTGGGGTTTTATGGCCTTCATCCTAGATTCCTTCAGTGCTCCTAAGAGCCTCTCAACTTCTTGCTCTAGTCTGCGAATGCTTTCATTAGCAACGTCCAAAGAAGAGGAAAGCTACCCAATCTCGGTGTTCTTCACTCGGGCTACTTCCTAGAGCCTGTCCCGAAGGCGTTCATTTTCAGCGTCCTTGGCTTTGACTTCATCACGAAGCTTAAAAAGATCGGACTGCAGTCGCCCGATCCGGAAAGCTGACTCCACTTGCTTGTGGAAGTTATCCGAAGTGCTCTTGCGACATTATCAGAGTTATTCAGAGAATAAGGATATTCTGAAAAGAAAGCAGGTGGAAAAATAATACTCACATCACTAATGAGTTCACGAAGGTTTCGTCGGGAACAGCGTTGAGGCTCTACTCTTAGCAGGCATCTAGGCAAAGGTGCACCATTCCAATGCCTTGTCAAAGTTGCCCGTCACAAAGTCAGACCTCTTCAACAACCAAGTAGGCCTGTACACTTCATCATCGGAACAAGGACGCTTTTTCTTAGAAGCAATGCCCTTTGCTTCCTCAAAAACTACCCGATCCTCCATCATCAAGGTAGGGACCTTCAAGGCCAAGGGAGCCTTGGAGGAAGATGCCAACAAGGCAACAGCTATAACTTCCGGGATTGGGATGACAAGAGAGGGAGTCATACTTCCCTCCTTAGGTCGAATGGTCGTTCTCTCTGAGGAAGATGCTAACGAGGCGACAGCTAATGCCTTCGGAATCTGAACTTCGGAAGAAGGAGCAGCGTCTACCTTTCCAGACTCGACAACCTTTTTCTCTGCTGAGGTAGTCTTCTTGGTAGCCTTTGCCCGAACGGCATTCGGATTAAACCTTGGAGGCACTGAAAAGAAAGAACAAGCACACTTGTTAGAATGCAAGACCTAAAACCCTGGAAGTCTCTAGGGCGAACAAGAAGAAAACCTAAAATCCCTAAGTGTTGGTCTTCTCCCAAGGATGCTCAGAAATACTTTTTGACGTCAAGAACAGGGATTCCAATGCCAAAACGGTGATTCTGAAGCAACAACCCCAAACACTCTACTTTGGGGTTTATCAGGGAGAAAAGAGCAGAAAACCAGAAAGAAAAGAATGAGAAGAAACTTCAACTTACTCTTTCAGAGCTTTGCTACAAATCTTCAAACAACAAATCTTCGGATAAGAAGTATGAAAGTTGTGAGAATGATGAATAAAGGAATGTGCAGGTTTCAGGCGCTGCAACGTTCATAAAGGACAGAGATGAGGATTCGAAGCATGTCGAAGGGGTTTAAATAGCCCATAAAGGTGAAGCGAAGAGACATGACTCAGACAAATCAAGGGCCAAAAAAGAGTGACGGTTCAAGTACCAATCACCAGATCCAAGATCAACGGCTACAAGTTAATGACCTTCTAAATTCGACATAAATGAGTCAGAGCCATCGCGAGCTTCCATGTGGCAGGTTAAACACCAGTTACGAAGGAGCGCAGCTCGAGAGACGAACCATCGTCCCACTGCAATAAATGCAATAGAACGGAAAATTTTCTTGGGAAGGTTAACCCAGAAATAAATACAAGAAAAACGTTTGGTTTTCTCCTGAAGGATCGTGCCGACCATAGCATTCGCAAGTTGTCAAAAGACAGGAATCGATCGTGATAGTAAGGAAATTTCAAGTTTCCCGAAACAGGGCTTCGGTAAACCGAATGAGACCCTCAATTGGACCATCGGTTCTATACCGAGTGAGACTTCCAAAGGATGGAGCATCGGTTCTACACCCAATGAGACTCCCGAACAACAAAGCCTAAGCTTGTCCCGAATGCTGCTATTCGTCAAAGTTCGACAAGGCTCTAAAGGAGGCGCAAGCTATATCTGATGGAGTCAAATCATCATATTCTAGATATTCCCAAAAGGGAAATCCCACAAGTCAATCATGGTAGTAAGTAAGAAATTCTTACGACAAGAAATTATGGTCTACTCATATATTTATGAAATGGCCATAGGGGGCCAACCCTTACCAAAAAAAAAAACTTTCATTTCAGCGTTGATGAACTGGAGTGGTTGAAGGGTCTGCAGTTGAAGCCTGCTCCTAAGGATTTTGATTCTCGCCAACAGCCTCAGTGTCGGAAGGGGCGGAAAATCACTAAGATATGAATCAAGATCTAGATTGGATAGATAGGGATCATCATCTCCCTAGGCCCACTGGGGAAGAGGCATCTTCAACTTCTAAAAAACTTCAGAGTGACAAACCTCTTTGAAAGAAGTAGTGTCAAACGAAGGATCAGCCAAAAGAATGGCCTCCCACACATCATTATGTCCCTCCCGATAAGCCTGAGTGTTGTAGGGAAGCATCAGTTTGCTGAAGGGAACGTTGTTCAAATATTTTCGAACACAAGCTTTTCAAAGATCTTGGGAAAGGTGTTACCATCTTCTGAAGATCTTCTTTTTCCTTGGTCAAAGTTTCGACCCTCTTGCTAAGATCAGCTGCAATCCCTTCAAACTTCTTTGATTCATGATTTATGGCTCCAATGCGGCTATTGGCCAGATCAAGATCCTTTTTGAGACGACCCGTGGCGTTCTCCTCCTCGAGCGCAACTACTTCCTATGAAACCCAGCCCTAACCTTGACCCGAAACCCTGTTGTTTGTAGGTCCGATGACCCAAAGTAAAGGAAGAAGTCAACTGTGGGCTATCTCACGTGGAAGATATGAAGTTTGACCCTGAACCCATGGATGTTGATGTTGGTGATCCAATTATGGAAACTTGCTCTAAACTAAAAAGGAAATTGCACCTGATTGAAGATGAGATTAATTGAAAGACTTGGAGTATTATTTGACTTGGTTCGAAGGCACTTCTACACCCTAGGTAAGTCATTTGAGGTGTGTGTTGAAGCTCTTTAGGTTTGGTGTTCATTTGATCCTCCAAATCCCAACTTTGGCCTTGCTGTCATGCTTGGTCGATTGATTGGTCGACTGGAACAGTTGACCAATGAGATCTATTTTGACTAATTAGGTCGTGGTTGCTCTATTTAAGTCCAACCTTGGGGTTACTTCGTCTCCTCTGCCTCTTAAGCCTCTGGAACGAGTCAGAGCTCCATTCCAATCAATTCCTTTGCACCCTAAGTTGGACTCTTGCAAGAACTCTTACAATTTTCTTCTTCTTGCATCAAAAGGTATGTCTACACTCTCTTCTTCTTCCCCATCTCTGTTTTTCTTTTCTTTTCTTTTTGGACTGAGACAGTAGAGTAGATGCTGCATCCTCTGTTGCAAACATCTCTCATGGTTTCCTAAGGATTGATGGCTAATGTAATGATCTTAATCATGATCATTGCAAGCTTTTGAAGGAACCATGATCTTCTATTTGATCTTCTTCTTTGATTCATCTTCTTATTCAAATTCTTATATTCTTAGATCTGTTTTCTTGATTAGATTAGTGTACAATCTCTATGTTTTCTTTACTAGATTAGTAATCTATCAATCTCTAGTTTTCCCTTCATGATCATACCATGTTTTCTTCAGAAACCCTGAATGTTACTTTTATGGTAAGTTTTGTTTCCTTATTTGTATCTTTAGGTTTTGATCAATGATAGTGTTAGACTTGTTCTTTAGTACTAGTACACTGTCATTGTGATTCCCTTTTTGTATGGTGGTATTTCGGATCGCAAAATTCTCTTTTCGAATTAGAAACATCTTTTTTGTTTGTTACAGACTTAGTTGGTCGATTGATTGGTCGACTGGGTCAGTAGACCAATCAATCAACCAATGAAGACAGTAGCTCCTTTCTTGGTCTGTTGTGATTCATTTGATCTCCTGCCTTTTTGACTTCTTTCCTAAGAAGGTATGTATACTTGTCTAGGATCTTCTTGCCAAGTTTAGAAAGATTCTCCTTGATTCTTGGGATTCTCTTCAAAGTTATATAAGGTAAGGATGGTTACTTCTATAATTACATAGATTGTGTGATCTTAGTTTCTATATTAGAATCATTCGGATTTGTTACCATAAATAGATTCTCTTATGGATACACTATTGATGCACTTACTTCAATTACAGTAGCATTACTTACTTGCATTCTTTAGTTTATAAATGTCTCTTATTGTCAATTGTATATGAAATGGATTATGTTATTGTATACTTTCTATATGAAGAATTACTAGAATTGTGTATGATATGATTGACTGGTGATTGTGATTGATTAGGTATGGTTCGGGATGGAGAGGTGTCCTTTCAACACTTCTGTCCTTGGACATCAACGGAAATATTATGGGATGTTTCCGGGGGTGCCCATTGACAGCTTCCTGAATTGTTGGTTGTCATACCTAGGGCTGTCTAGCAGTGTTTGGCTAGGATGTCCCCGTTGTATCAGACCCTAATCAGAAGGGTATTGAGACCGAACAACCCATGGTAGGAATGGGGATTCATGGGCGCTCAAGATCGGTAACCAACCCATGAGAGGACAGGAATCACATTGTGGGGGCCATTCATTGGTAGGGTTGCTTGTTTGTGAAATTTAAAAGTAACCGCAAGTGCACGGTATCATGTAGCTAACGGGTCGATCTCAAGGAGATATACCACTTAGAATTCAACTTCTTAATGGTAATGCGAGAGTGGAATGATTCTATTTTTGTTAACTAATTAACTAAACTAAACGATCCTAATCTATACGTCTAATGCAATTGAATTGAAACGAAAAATAAATTAAACACAATCAATGCATAAATAAAAGACAGGAAAAAAATGCGAACAATAAAAATAAAAAGGAAAAAAAAAGTAAAACCAGTTAGTATGTTAAAGCAGTCAGTAAAATTTAGTTCATAGCTAAAATGCAGATGCAACACCACCCGTCACTAGAAGCAGAGGCACGCCTATAGGCTTGCTCCGGTTATGTGGTCCGAGATGATGAATGAATAGGCAGAAAGTAAATAACATAAAGTAAATAACAAAGCAATAAAAGGAAAAGGAAGCCTTAACCAAAGAGAGGCACGACTGTAGGCATCTCTGATCAAGGATCCAGGGGAAGGGAGAACAATAAATAATGTTGAGAGTAAATCATAAATTAAGAATATGGAGGGGTAGATAGAAGCGGGAATGGAAGGAGGAGAGAAGATTAATAAAGAAGGTTACTTACTTGCAAATTGAACAAATGATTCGAATCTCAACCAACCCTAACAACCAGATCTAGATCTAGAATGATCTAAATCTGCAATTGCTAGACCAGAGAAAAACGAATCTAAAAACTTGAAACTTGAACTTGAATTGCATTACATAAAAATTAAACCTAAACATTGAATCTAGAAATTTAAATCTCACAAATGCAAGCAAAGAAAACTAGAGAAAGCCTAAATAAACTGAAGAGAGAAGAAAGAATGCTTCTACTAAGCTCTAGAACCTGTTCCTTTGATGGAGTATGCTCTCCTTTTATAGAGTTTACATGAGATATGAAGCACGGCTGAATTAGAATAAAACTCAGGGTTTCTATCTAACTCAGTCAATTAGGGTTTTGACGTACTAATCGCGCTGACTTAGAGAGATCAGATGCATAATTCCACCATTGGATTTAAGGTTTAAGTAGTCGTGAAGCTCTCCTCCAAAAATCAGCACGATCGGACATCGGATGATCGTTCGATGAAGGGTTTGATCAAAACTGGACAGAGGCATTCAAAAACGGGATTTTTCCTCTTTTTCTTTCCGAATATAATTATTTTTCCTCATTTTCTTTCTTTAATTAAATCCAAGATAGGAGATAAGATATTGAGGTATGCAAGGACTCTTTTCCATTTGGGCTCTCTCAATAATATCTCTGTAGATTTGATTTAAAATTGCAGCCGTAGATCAAATTTTCCTTCTTTATCTCTTCAATATTTCGGAGTTGGCCCATAATCACACATCTCTAGCCCATCATGCTCCAGATCAGGCCCATTTTCGCATTTGAGAATTTGAATGGACTTCTTGACGTGTAAAATAGCATGATTCAAGCCCAAAACTCCAAATATTTTCTTAAATCTTGAAAAATCCTAAAATCTGCAAAAACAACATAAAACCCAAGGTAACTCCACTCTAAGTGTATAAAATGCATGCTTTATGCCCTAAGATACATAAATGTGTTCATCATTGCATATGGATAGACTTGGGCTCATGGGCACTCAAGACCGGTAACCAACCCGTGAGGGGACATGAGAGCTTCCCGTTTACCATATGTGGATAACCAATACGGTTGAAGAGTTCGTAGTCTGGGACTACGAGGACTCTAGTGTGAAACCCAGCCCTAACCTTGACCCGGATACCCTGTTGTTTGTAGGTCCGACAACCCGAAGTAAGGCAAGAAGTCAACTATGGGCTAGGGGTGCAAGTTTGGCCCTGGCGGCCCTGATCCGCCCTAAGCCCGCCCTGAGCCCAAATAGGGCTTGGGCTAAAGATTTTGGCCCTAAGGGCGGGTTAGGGCCAAAATATTCTGGCCCTGAACTAGGGCCAAGGGCGGGCCTGGGATTACTCTCTGGCCCGCCCAACCCATCCCGGCCCGTCCCTGGTTTTTAGCCCTGACCCAAGCCCTGATCTTGGCCCTGATTTTAGCCCTGATCTTGGCCCTGATTTTGGCCCTGATCTTGACCCTGACCCAAGCCCCGATTTTGGCCCCGACCATGGCCCCGATCCAAGCCCCGATTTTGGCCCCGATCCTAGCCCCGATTTTGGCTCGATCTTGGCCCTGATCCTGGCCCTGATCCTGGCCCTGATCCTGGCCCTGATCTTGGCCCTGATATTAGCCCTGACCCTGATCCTGGCCCTGATTTGAGTCTAAATACTCTGGACCCTCCACCCACATGGAGAGGAATTAATTGTAATACATATAGGTGGATACTTGACACGTGTCAAATTTTAAAAACATGATAATGTTTTGTAGAAAATTAATAAAAATAAATTATAACCTCATTACCAATGTAATAAGCATCTATTTGATTTTGGCCCTGATCCTGACCCTAATTTTGGCTCTAATCTTAATATTAATTTGACGATGATCATGTACTACAGTACTAGATTTTTACCCTGATCTTCAATTTAACATTGATATGAGTCTTGATTTTGATATTTAGTCACTTTGATCATATTAGACTATAAATTCATTTTTTATATTATTTTTAAGGTAATTTTTATTTTTCCAACAAAGTCATTTTTAGTTCAATAAAATATGGATTTTGTTTTTTGACTAAGGCGAGATAATATATTATAAATAATAAAAACTATTACATAAAGAATTAATATCTAACAAATCTACTGTGATATTTCAAAAAAAATTATTAAAAAAATATAGCTATGTTTGTAACTAAAACATCATTTTCTTTAACTATGAAAAAAATACTCTTTTTTTTTTTTGTTGAATACTAAATTATTGTCGATTTACTTGTTAACAAGGTTTTGAATATGATTTTTTTTGTATTGAATAAAGATATCAATTTATTGAACAGTTGTGAATGAAAACATACCTACCTACGGCTTAAATTCTTGACTTAGAAGGTAAAAATTTCATTTATCAGATTCCTTTTGAATTATGAATCTCTGATGTTTCTAAGTTTACAAAAAGAGTTTGTGTGACATTCTCTATAATTGACTTGACTTTCAAATATGCCTAAATTTAATTACAATTCTTCTCTCTACTTATTCTATTTCATGAATAATTTTAACTCTTTGCTGCTGAGAGAGAGAGAGAGAGAGAGAGAGAGAGAGAGAGAGAGAGAGAGAGAGAGCAAATTAAAAAACCCTAGAAATTTGGATTTCTCTATTTCTCTAAAATCTAAATGGGTATAAATAGTTAAATACATATTGAATCTAAGTTTTGGATTATTTATTGACATCTTTAATATTTTATTTTCCAGAATTGAGTTTGGAATTTAAGTATTTAATTACTTTAATATGTATTTTAATTCCTACCTGTCTTACATTTGATATTTACGACCAAAGATATGGCCAATTAAAGCTAGGGACAAGGCCAATTAGGGCCTAGGCCAATCAGGGCCAGGGACAGGGTCAATCAGGGCCAGGGCCAGGACCAATTAGGGCCAAGGACAGGGCCAATCAGGGCCAGGGACAGGGACAGAGCCAATTAGGGCCAGGGACAGGGCCAATTAGGGCCAGGGACAGGGCCAATCAGGGCCAACCCATCCCGACCCAGCCCAATTAGGGCCAATTAGGGCTGGAATGGGCTTGGCTTGGCCCTGTAGGGCTTAGGGCCAGGGACAATAATTATTGGCCCTGAACTAGGGCCAGGGCGGGAATGGGCTCAAATTATACCATATAGGGCTGGGCTTGGGATTGCAAAAGCCCGGCCCAACCCGGCCCAGTTGCAGCCCTACTATGGGCCATCCCATTCGAAGACTTGGTGTTTGGCTTAGAATCCATGAGTGTTGATGACAGTGTTCCATTTATGGAAACTGCACCCTGATGAAGAAGGAATTAGTTGATGGACTTGGAGTACTCTTTGGCTTGGTTCGAAGGCATTTCTACCTACTAGGTAAGTCACTTGGTGTGTGTGCAAAACCCCTTTATGTTTGGATTTGATCTGAGCCTTCATTTCCTTGTTTTGGACTTGCTGTCCTGATTGGTCGACTCATTGGTCTCCTCTGCATCCTTGGTGATTTTCTTGACGGATCTTCGTCAAATCTCTTGCATTTACACAAAAAGGTATGTGATCATCCTCTTCTATGTTCCGTCTTTGATTCTCCATTACTTTTCTTTCCTTTTCTATTTGAGGATAATAGAGTTGATGTTGCATCTCTATTGCAACTATCACTTTACTCATTCCCTCTCTTTTCCTAAGGATCTAAAGCTTGGTGGATGATCTTCATCAAGATCATCACTCGCTTTTGAAGGAAAACACGTATCTATTCTCTTTCCTTATTTAGATTGATGTTCTTCAGTCTTAGATCTATTTTTCTAGAAGATCTATGCATGCTTTTCATGAATCCTTTATCAGATTAGTGATCCATCATCCTATAGTTTCTCGTCCATGATTTTTGCTATGAATTCTTCAAGAACCATGATTGATCTAATTATGGTAAGTTTTTGTTTCCTAATTTGTAACTTGAAGACTTGATATTATTAGGGTTTTGAAGTCCTCTATATACTAGCATAATATCCTTGTATTTTCCCTCTTGTTTGGTACCCTTTTGAATCACCAAATTCAGTTTTGTATTCAAAAATCTCTGATTTTGTAGGCCACTGTCTTAGTTGGTCGACTGAGGCAGTAGACCAATCAATTGACCAATGAGGACAGCAACCTCATATTTAGTCTGTTTTGGTTGATTTGATCTCTTTCCTTTTAGGTATCTGTCCTAATATGTTATATATCCTTGTTTAGGACTTTCTTTCCAAGTTTAGACAAGATCTTACTTGATTCCCCAAGATCCTTTGCGAGTTATATAAGGTAAGGATGGTTATTTCCTTAATTACATAGATTGCATGATCTAGTTTCTATATTTGAATCTCTTTGATTTATTTCCTGAAATAGATTCTTACACTGATATACTACTGATGCAACTACCTTGATTACAGTAGCATTGCTTGTTTATGCTAATTAATTCATGTATGATTTACTTACCAATTATATACAAGTTGGATGTTGTTATTGATTTATTTCCATATAAGAAGTTACCATATATGTGATATGATGGATTTATGTTTGTGAATGATTAAGTATGGTTTGGAAAGGGGAGGTGTCCTTTTGACACTTCTATCCTTGGACACCTACGAGAATATTATGGGATGTTTCCGGAGATGCCCTTTGGACACCTTCCTAAACTGTTGGATGACATATTTAGGGTTGTCTAGTAGTGTTTGGCTAGGATGTCCTGTTATGTTAGACCCTAATCAGAGGGGTATTGAGACCAAACGACCCATGGTAGCAATGGGGGTTCATGGGCGCTCAAGACAGGTAACCAACCCGTACAGGAATCACATTGTGGGGGCCATTTATTAGTAGGGTTGCATATGGATAGACTTGGGCTCACGGGCACTCAAGACAAGTAACCAACCAGTGAGGGGACGTGAGAGCTTCCCGTTTACCATATGTGGATAACCAGTAGGGTTGATGAGTCCGTAGTCAGGGACTATGAGGACTCTAGTGTGAAGGATACCGGAAAGGATCGCCAAGGGCGAGGAATGGACATATTTGGATCTTACTTGATGTAACTAAGTAGGAGACTTGCATTTGGCTAGGCTTTGACCCTGACATGCACCAGTACTTAGACCAATGGTGATGTGAGAGAGCGGTGACCTAACCCCCAGCGATGGAATGTCCCGAGGGATGCCGGACCCACTACCAAAAGGCGTTGTGTGATGAGACCTTCATAAAGAAGTACGGTGCTATGACTTAAAGTATATCTGCCAATAGAGACCAGCATACATAGAGTTAGAATCATATTGCATCATGTGTTTCATATCATATAGCATCTTACTCTGCTTTGAAATCCTGTTATTTATGTTATTATGGATTAACTGCCTTCTTGGGTTTCTTTGAAACTCATTCCTTTTGTGCTATGTATTGTTAGATTCCTCTACAAGTTATGAGTATCATGACTGCTCATATGAAGAAGCGCATGGAGAAGAGAAAAGAGATTGCGGTTACGACAATTACATTGAAGATTCCACGGGTGGTTATGCTACGTACGATGCTTAGTCCGACCATAGAGTGGAAGCGCCCTTGCGCCATTTTTGAGATTTATACTTATAGAGATGTTGTCTATAAGATTGAGAACAATTTAGTTACTTATTGTACCTGCTACTAGGATTAGTTTTCATCCCTTTCCTTTTCATTTTAGAACTACTTATCCGCTGATTAGTAGAGTGAGATTTCCGCCTCACTTTACTTATGATTTAGACATTTTGATTGTCTTTCGTACTCTGATGATATATCATTTATTCTTCCCTTATTTGGATCTTTTGTTTATACTTTGTACATTGATTATTTATGTTCATGATTATGTTATTGTCTATGTGGGAGGTTGATTACCTCGATACTTGATCTTCGGGGCTGTGGATCACACACTCAGGTATGCCAGGTAGGGTACCGGTTGGGTGGATGTGACATCTAGTGTGAAGGATACCGGAAAGGATCCCGAGAGGGGAGGAATGGACGTATCTGGATCTGACTTGATATGACTGAGTAGAAGACTTGCATTTGGCTAGGCTTAACCTTGACATGCGCCAGTACTTAGACCAATGGTGGTGTGAGAGAGCGATGACCTATACCCCCAGCCATGGATTGTCCCGAGGGATGGGGACCCACTACCAACTGGCGTTGTGAGATAAGACCTTCCTAAAGAAGTATGGTGCTATGACTTAAAGCATGTCTGCCAATAGAGACCAGCATACTTAGAGTTAGATTCATACATACATTGTCTATTTCATATCATATTGCATTATGCTTTGCTTTATAATCCTGCCATTTATGTTATTATGGATTTAACCTGCCTTACTAGGTTTCTTTCAAAACTCACTCCTTTTGTACCATATCTTTTGTTAGACTTCTCTACAGGTTCAGATTACTATGACGATACGAACAAGGAAGCACAGGGTGAAGAGGCATATTTCCTGCAAGGTGATAGCTGTTACGACAATTACTGTGAAGATCCCTCGAGTGATCATGCTTCGTACCATGATTAGTCCATCTGTGGAGTGGAAGTGTCCTTGCCTTATCTCAGAAGCCTATACTTACAAGGACGTTCTTTACAAAGTTGAAAACAATTTAGTTACTTCGATACTTCTTTTTGGGATTAGTTGTAATCTCTTTTCTTTCCTTTTTGAGCAACTTTTCGTTATTTTGGTAGAGTGTGTTTCCGCCTCACTTTACTCCTTGACTGGACATTATCTATTATCTTTTCGTACTTTGATGATTATATGATCTTTTCCTTCCTTATTTGGATCTCTCATTTATATTGGCACATTGATTATTTATGTTCATGATTATGTTATTGCTTATGTGGGAGGATGATTTCCTCGATACTTGTTCCTTGGGACTGTGGATCACACACCCGGGTATGCCAGTTAGAGTACCAGCTAGGGGGATGTGACACTTTCTTCTTCAATCGGGCAAACTCTGAGTCCACCAACCTCATCTGGTCCTCATAATATTGAAGTCGGGAGAAGCTGCGGCCCACTCGGTTCAAAGCCTCAATTTGTTGATAAAAGTTTTCCACAACAGTCCTGATAAGATGGAAAATTATCAAAGAGCTCTGAAGGATGTTATGATCAGGAAGTTAATGAACCGGAAAAGTCAATTACCTGGTAGAAGCACGGACAAACGCATCGTCACTGAGGGATTCGAAGGCTTGACGATCGGCTGGCATCAAACAAAGCGAACTCCATTCGGAGGCTTTCTCAAGATCATGCATGACCCGATCGGATGCGCTTAAAGTCCAATGGGGAACTAAGACCTCCTCCGATCCCTGGATCTTCCGTTGTTTCTTCGGAACAGTGGTATCAATCGGGTCATGCCTCCTCTTGTTTCGGACAAGAGGAGGAACGACCTCATCCTCCTCGATAGGCTTTTTTCCTTTCCCCGAGCCTTCACCCACAGTTCTTGGTATTCTCAAGCTCCGGGTGGACGGCTTTGGGGTAGGGGAGGCAATTTTTTCAGCAGCAGCCCTCTCGGCCGATGTTACCGTTCAGGGGGATCTTTTCTCTGCAGCCTTAACTCCTTCAGCTGCATTGGCCTGGATGGCTTCTGGGTTGACTCTTAGAGGCACTGCAAAAAAGACGGGAGTTAGATAACTCGACGAAGCAATATGATGATCGGAAAAAACATAAAGATTAGAAAGCTCACACTTAGCTAGCCCCCAGTATTGAAGGATAGCCGTATATTCCATCTCCAAGCCGTGAATCTCTTGGAACCATGGAATTGACTTGATCTTTTTGGCAGCAACTTGTTCGGCGTTGTTTAGCGGAAGAACGCGGTTAGCCTCGGTATAAGAATCAAGTCGATTCCAACCGATCGGGAAGTTCAAATCTTTTTGGGGCGCTTGGCAGAAAAAGTACCGTTTGCGCCACCCTTTATGGTTAGAAGTGTCACATCCTCCCAGCCGGTACCCTAACTGGCATACCCGAGAGTGTGATCCATAGCCCCGAAGATCAAGTATCGAGGAAATCATCATCCCACATATACAATAACATAATCATAAACAGGAAATAAATCAAGTTTTAATATTATAAACAAGGTTCAAAACAAAAATGAATAATCAGTATAATCAGAGTGCAGAAAAGATACCGAATATCCAATGATATCAAAAAGGAGTAAAGTGAGGCGGAAAATCACTTCACCAAAATAGCGGAACGTAGTATGAAAGTCAAAAGGAATTACAACTGAAACAAATGTACTAAGAAATAAACTAAGATCAAGCGTCTTCAAGTTTATAGATAACGTCTTCATAAGTATGGACTTCATTAATCCAATGAATCCGTTCTAACTCTATGCTGTTTTCAAAAGTAGTACGCAGCTTGATCTGCCGGGGGATCATCAGAGTAATCTTGATCGTCGCCAGCACCTTGCGTGTAATACGCTTCATTGGCTTGCGCTTCACTGTACTGCTCGTCATAATAATTTGTACCTGCAGGATAATCTAAACAAAGAATGTACAAAAAGGAATGAGTTTCGAAGAAACTCAGTAAGGTAGTTAATCCATAACATCATAGATAACATGTGGCAAACCACAACAAGATGCAATGCAATATGAAACAGATAAAGTGTGAATGCATCTAACTCTATGTATACTGGTCTCTATGGCAGACATGCTTTAAGTCATAGCACCGTACTTCTTAAGGAAAGTCCGCTCACACCCTCAACCATATAAGATATCTTGGGTTCCCTCAACCATTTAAGGTATCTTGGGCAGCCGGTTGGTAATGGGACCTGCATCCCTCTCAGACAAACCATGGTGGGGGTTAAGTCAACACACTCTCTCACAACCATTTGGCATAAGTATTGGCGCATGTCAGGGAAAAGCCTAGCCCAATGCAAGTCATCTACTCAGTTACATCAAGTCAGTTCCAGATACTTCCATTCCTCCCCTCTCGGGATCCTTTCCGGTATCCTTCACACTAGAGTCACGGATATTACTCACCGGACTCATCAACCCTATTGGTTATCCACATATGGGAAACGAGAAGCTCTCATGTCCCCTCACGGATATAACTCACCGGTCTCGAGCGCCCATGAGCCCAAGTCTAGCCATATGCAACCCTCCAATAAATGGTCCCCACAATGTGATTCCCGTCCTCTCACGGATATAACTCACCGGTCTTGAGCGCCCATGAATCCCCATTGCTACCATAGGTTGTTCGGTCTCAATACCCTTCCGAATCGGGTCTGATATAACAGGGGTGTATCCTAGCCAAACCCTGCTAGACATCCCTAGGTATGACAACCATTGATTCGGGAAAGCGTCAATGGGCATCTTCGGAGAACATCCCATACTATTCCCTCCGATGTCCAAGGACAGAAGCATCAAAAGGATACTCCCCAATCCCAAACCAAACTTAAGCAAACACATTCTCAGAATAGTCATGACATACACAACCAGCAGTTCATCATATACAAGAGAATGTAAAAGCAGAAATCAGATTAGGCAATAATCAGTAACTCATAGATCATGAATAATAAAAATACAATATAAACAAGTGCTACTGTTCCCACAGTAGGAGATCAGAATTAAAATACAATAACAATAGGTAATCTCATAGTTTCATAAAGTAGAAACCAGAGAACAAGCAATCTATGTAGTTAAGGAATTAACTGTCCTTACCTTCTCACGTGGATGGAATCTTAAAGAATCAAGTATGATCTTGACTAAACCTGAGAAGACATTCCTAAACAAGTGCACACAACATGTTAGGAAAGATGCATAAAGGAAAAGATCATAAATCAATCGAAACAGACCAAGATTGAGGTTGCTGTACTCATTGGTCGATTGATTGGTCTGCTGGACCAGTCGACCAATGAGTCGACCAATGCAAACAGTGGCCTGCAAGAATCCGAATTTTGAGAATCCAGAGCCGAATTCGATGGTTCAAAAGGGTACAAATCAGAGGGGAATTATCATGGTAGTATTCTAGGGTATAGAGGATATCAAATTATAAATCAAATCAAGTTCCCAAATTATAACTTAGGAACACAAAGGTTAACCTACTAGGTTAAACATAGATTATGAGAGAAAAGTATTATATCAAAGATTCAAGAATTAGGATATGAGGATAACAGATATAGTAAAGAAAACACATTGATTGGGTTACCATGATTAAACTAGAGGTTCTTGATCTTACCCAAGAATTAGGGTTTTACCCTTTTTGGTTCCCTCGAAAAATAATTTTGAGATCTGGATGAAGGGAGATAAATTGTTAGCCAAGAATAACAAGAAGGGTCATTCAATGATGAAGTTTAGGTTAACACAATATTACTCAAGAAGATTTTCCTTCACAAGGGAGGTTACCAAAAACTCTCCAGACGATCTCACAGGTTAGGGTTTCAAAGGATTAGGGTTAGGGTTTCGAAAATTTCACTAGCTGAGGTTAAGATCATGATGATGATCATGGATCTTAAAGATCACGATGAGATCATGGAATAGATGGTTGCAAGAGTGCATCATCTTCTTCCTGATCTCAACGAAGAACAGAATTAAAGAAAGAAAATCAGAGGTAGAAGAAAGAGTGAGTGAAATCATACTTTTGCCGTAGGAAGATGAAGAATATTTTAAGTCTTTGCGAGAAATCACCAAAGAATGCAAGGGAATGGGTTAGATTAGGGTTCTAACTCGTTCTAGAGGCTTAGGAGGCAGAGGAGGCGGAGTATTCCCGAGATTAGACTTAAATAGAAGAGACATGATTCAAATTTCAAAAACAAAACCAATTGGTCGATTGATTGGTCGATTGGTCCAATCGACCAATGAGTCGACCAATCAAGACAGCAACTTCAAAACAGGGAATTGAAGGCTCAGATCAAGTCCAAACATCAAGGGGTTTTGCACACACCTAGAGTGACATACCTAGGAGTTAGAAATGCCTTCGAATCAATACAGAGACCACTCCAAGACCATCAACTAGTCCAATCTTCATCCGGGTGCAGTTTCCACCATTGGGACACTAGCATCAACACTCATGGATTCCAATCCAGCCATCAAGTTTTCAACAGAAATGGCCCAAAGATGACTTCTTGCCTTACTTCGGGTCACTGGACCTACAAATAACAAAGTTTCTGGATTAGGGTCAGGGCTGGGTTTCACAAGAAGGATAGGTACCCCTGGCTAGGATACTGCCCGACCATCCAAGCTCAATCTTGTTACGCTTGGAAATAAAAACCCAACCCGAAGGGTGGGATTGAGACAGAGCATAGAAATGTACAAAGAGAGCAAGAGAAGGTTCAATGCTAAGTTCGAAGCATAAACCAAGAAAGCCGACTGTGAAATCCAGCCCAAACCTAGCCAGGACACCCTATCTGTTTTGGGTAAAGAAGGGTTAGTTTAAATGTTACACCTTAAAGTTGGACCTTGATTTCAGTGTTATTATCTTTGAAAGCCTTAGGAAGTCATGCCAGACCTTTCCCTTAGGGTAGATTTGTAATGTCCGGCCTTATCCTAACCTTGACCCGGCTCAGAATCGGTTATGTTTGTAGGTCCGAAGACCCGAAGTGGGGGAATAAGAGACTTGTAGACCCTTTTGGTTGATGATTTGGTTTCGGAGCCCAAGCCCATGGACATTGACGATGATGCCCCTCACTTGAGAGCATTGTCAGTGTTAGTTTTGAATCTGCGCACCGAAGAGGGGTGAATTAGTTGAAATACCTAATGAACTCTTGTGCTCAATCCAAATGTATTTCCCAAAACTAGACTTCTTGATGGACTTTTAGGAGAAAACCCCACTCAATTTGACCCCATATAACCCTTCAAATCCCTGTCCGAAGTTGCTGAACTATGTCTGGCAAATCCTGCTTGCGCATCGAAGAAGGTGAGCTTAGTTGGTGGACCTAATGAACTCACATGCTTGATCTGAAAGTATTTCTGGAAACTATACTTCTTTATTGACTTGTAGAAGAAAACATCACTCAATTTGACCCTGTATAGCCCTCGGAATCCCTGTTTGAACCTTGTTGTTCTGGTTTGTCGACTGGACCACTGACCAAGCACTCGACCAATGGATTGTTAAATCCGAGAAAAATTAATTTTTAGGGTTTTTACTTATATTTAAACCCTACTTCGAGTTTCTTAGTCACAGCAGCCTCCTAAACACTTTTTGAACGTGGGAAGACCTTTCCGAAACTCTCTCTGGTGATTTCGAAGACTCCTCTGCAGATCTGAAGCCTCTCATCTCTGATCTGACAATTCAAGGTTAGTATCTCTTCTGAATTTCTAATTATTCTTTCTTCGTTCTTGTTCTTGATTGAGATCAAGAAGAAGATGATGCATCCTTGCAACCATCCCTTCGTGATCTCCTTCGTTTCTTTGAGATCTATAATCATCATCATGATCTTAACCCTAGCCAAATAAATTTCTTGAAACCCTAACCCTTGTATGATCTTTCTGGAAACCTTTTGTAACCTCCCATGTGAGGGAAACCTCATGGGCAATGTTTCTATTAACCTAAACTAGATTTCCTATGATTTCTTGTTATTTTCTTGATAACAATCATTCCTTCTCTTTCTGTGATCATAACCTTTTCATGGGAACCATAAAGGTTGAAACCCTAATTTCTTGGGTTAAATCAAGAACCCATCTTTTGACCATGACTTGATGATTTTATCTTCCCATAATGTTTCTATTAACCTAAACAAGATTTTCTATGATTTTCTTATTATGTTCTTGATTGCATTCATTCCCTTTCCTCCTGTGATCATAACCTTTTCATGGGAGCCATAAAGGTTGAAACCCTAATTTCTTGGGTTAAACCAAGAACCCATCTTTTGACCATGACTTGATGATTTTATCTTCCCATAATGTTTCTATTAACCTAAACAAGATTTTCTATGATTTTCTTATTATGTTCTTGATTGCAATCATTCCCTTTCTTCCTGTGATCATAACCTTTTCCTGCGAGCCATAAAGGTTGAAACCCTAGTTTCTTGGGTCAAATCAAGAACCCATATTTTGACCATGACTTGATGATTTTATCTTCCTATATGATTCTAATACATCCTAGCAAGTTCCCCTTCAAATTTCGGATCAATCCGACTTCAAACGAAGAAGTTATGACCAAAACATTTTTCACTATTCCGTACTGACTCGATTGGTCGACTGCTTGGCCGATTGGATCATTAGACCAAGGCAATCGACCAATGAAGTCAGTAGCTTCAATTTTCGCTCAGTTTGATTCGTTTGCTCTCTGATCTTTTAGGCATCTTTCCTAATGTTATATCTATGATTGTTAGGGGTTTATTTGCTAAGTTTGGAGCCTCTCTCTTTGATCTTTGGATTATCTTCGGCGATAATCAAGGTAAGGACAGTTGTTTCATAATAACATAGATCGCATACTCTCTGGTTTCTACTTTTTGAAACTATGAGTTTGCTTACTATTCTTGTACTTTATACTTCTGATGTACTACTGTAAGTACAGTAGCACTTGTTTATGTATTCTTTTCATTATTCAATTATATGAGATGTTATTACTGCTTGATCGGATTATGCTTTTACATTCTCTTTTATATGATGAATTGTTGGTTGTGTATGTCATGACTGATCTGAGAATGTGTTTGATTAAGTTTGGTTTGGGATTGGGAAGTGCCCTTTTGACGCTTCTGTCCTTGGACATCAGAGGGAATAGTATGGGATGTTCTCCGAAGATGCCCATCGACGCTTTCCCGAATCATTGATTGTCATACCTAGGGCTGTCTAGCAGTGTTTGGCTAGGATGTCCCCGTTATATCAGACCCGATTTGGAAGGGCATTGAGACCGAACGACCCGTGGCAGCAATGGGGATTCACAGGCACTCAAGACTGGTAACCAACCCGTGAGAGGACGGGAATCACATTGTGGGGGCCATTTATTGGAGGGTTGCATATGGCTAGACTTGGGCTCATGGGCGCTCAAGACCGGTGAAATGATCCGTGAGGAGACATGAGAGCTTCCCGTTTACCATATATGGATAACCAATAGGGTTGATGAGTCCGTAGTCCGGGACTATTAGGACTCTAGTGGAAAGGATACCGGAAAGGATCGCCCGGGGCGAAGAATGGAGGTATCTAGACCTGAGTTGATGTAACTGAGTAGATGACTTGCATTGGGCTAGGCTTTACCCTGACATGCGCCGGTACTTATGCCAAATGGTTGTGAGAGAGAGTGTTGACTTAACCCCCTGTCATGGTTTGTCCTGAGGGATGCCGGACCCACTACCAACAGGAGCCGTATGTGTGACCTACCCAAAGAAGTACGGTGCTATGACTTAAAGCATGTCTGCCATAGAGACTAGCATACATAGAGTTAGATGCATACATACATTATCTGTTTCATATTACATTGCATCTTGTTATGTTCTGCCGCATGTTATTTATGTTGTTATGAGTTAACTTGCCTTACTGGGTTTCTTTCGAAACTCATTCCTTTTTGTACAATCTGTTGTTAGACTTCTCTACAAGTTCGGATTTCTTTGACGGTCCATATAAGGAAGCGCAAAGTGAAGAAGATGAAGACTGAAGGAGAAGAAGAGCTGACTGAAGATGTGGAATAGTTTTCTCTACATTCTTCTAGACTTATCTTTCACTTTACTTGTATTAGCTTAGAGCTTTATTTAGATTTCGATCTACCTTCCGCATGTGTTTGTAGGGTATATTTCCGCTATACTCTACAGTTGTCTTTTGATTTGGTATCTTGTTATTCCGCACTCTGATATTCTATAGTGATCCTTCTGAGATCCTTTCTTGACTTTTATTATAAATTACTTGAACATTATGATTTGTTTTTGCTTTTGATTATGTTATTGTGCGAAATGGATATGATCGTTCCTAAACTTGATCTTTTGGGCTGTGGATCACTCCCTCGGGTATGCCAGTTAGGGTACCAGCTGGGGGGATGTGACACCGACAATATGACTCCAACTATTGGGGAGAAGCATTCCGGACAAATCTCCCGGTGGTTCAAAATGGCAAAAAACAAAGGATTGAAAAGAAGCGAAACCGACTCCACTTTCTAGAGTGTCCAGATACAAGGCCCTCTCATCAGAATTGGGAAGTCGAAGAAGCATTTCAGGACAAATCTCCCAATGGTTCAAAATGGCAAAAAACAAAGGATTGAAAAAAGGAAACTGGACTCCACTTTCTAGAGTGTCCAGATACAACGAGAATTCATCAGTGAGATTCGAGTTGGCCCTCTCATCAGAATTGGGAAGTCGAAGAAAATAGTCAAAAGGAAATTCAAAATGTTGGAATGCCAAAGTCAACCTAGCATCGGTATATTCAGAAACATAAGAACTCAGGTCTTCTTTGGGTCTTTTAGATTATTGAGGGGCTTTAGCAGCCACCTTCGAAGTTTTAGATGGTTTGGAATAGAGAGGAAGGGTTGGAACCTCAATCTCTTTCTTTTGGCTCACTTCTTCAAACTCACGCCAAACTTCAATTAGTTTTTGTTCCTCATTATACGATTGTTCGGCAGAAATAGAGATAGTGGCTTCGTCACCAGAATCGCCCTGACTGGCGTAATGTTCAGGGGAGCCCCTCGTCAAAGGTTATACCACTTCCCATTACAAGGAAAGTCTGGTTGTGACTTTTAAATGAGAAAAGAAACAAATGCGAAAGTGAAAGGAGTAACTAAAGTAAGCAAAGAAGGCAATAAAGTTACTAAACTTACTTGTTCGCCGGAGTAAGAAGCTTGGAAGCAGAAAGGCAGTTAGGGCATAGAGATGACGACGATGAGTTTTTGAGTTGCAGACAAGAATGAAATTCGAAAAAGCAACAGGCGGTTTTTAAATAAGCCAGCCAGTGGACACTTGTATAATCAAGATCAGTTTAGATTGATGATCGCGATCGGGCGACGATTAGAAAAGGCGAAAATGAATAGAATCGAAGCTGACATTTTGAGGAACCGTCATTTTGAGTTAAAAGCAATGGTGGTTTTGGCTATAACAGACACGTGGCGACTCCCGCATGAAAGCTGAAGACGTTCGCGTAACTCGAGGAGAGTGATGACACAGCAGCATTAAATGCAACTTGACATTTATGAGAACAAGCAATTGTTCGGTTTTCACGTTCGGTTTGAATCAAACCAAGCCCTCGGCGTTCCCGAATGCTTGGTCTAGGGGGCTCGTGATATGGGAAAAAATATTGTTGAACCGGGTCCGTCCTTGGTTCAACCCTCAACCCCGGTCGGGGACGAACCGACCGATTTAGGTTCGAGTGAACCGGGTTCTAAGATGGCATGTTCAGGAAGAAACCTAACACGGTTTGCAGGCAAGCACGAGTCTGAGATTCTAGGGATGAATAACCCGTCAAAGAGACGGTTATCAACACTTGCGGGAGCGGACGATCGTGCCAATTCAGATAACTGCCATGCCCCAGCATCAAAATCGTTCAATCAAGGGAAGTTATCCATTACCCCACTAACGGTCTAACCGTCTAGATCTGACGGTCATCAGAAGAAGGCACGTACGAGTTCAACGAACAGGATTAAGAAGTAAGTTCTATATAAGTCAAAACCTACGTACAAAGGAGGTATTGAATCGTATTCCCAGTTATCATATTCATACTTTAGCTCTCCAACTGTTCAAAGCCTTTGTGATCAGTTCATTAACTAACTTAGCCATCAGAGGTGGACTCCTGACCCCCACGGTCGGGCCACATCTGATGATTGTTTTGCAGGTCATTCTCAGGTGATCTAAGGGCTGAGCAGATTTTGCACACATCAACATCCATCCAGCTTTCACACAGTTCCATCGAAAGACCAGAACAATAAAAAGGTTGATGGCAGTGGCGAAGTTCGCTAGCTATTTATCACCAGGTCATTCTTAGCTATATTTCTTCTTTCTGCTCTGAGCTTTTTCATCAGCTAATAAATATCTTTGGATGCTGATGTGCTATTTTGTCAACCCAAGGTAGAGATATTTTTAGATCTAGATCTATAAATTCTTCGCTTTAATCCGCTCCTCATTTCAAAATCGATTGGGTCTTCTTTTTGTTTGCTTTTGTGTTATTTTCCGAGGTTCTGTTGGTTCTTAGTTGGAGAAGAAATTTAGTTGAAAAAAAATGTCGAGCGGTCACCTAAACCAATCGTCTCACGCATCTGAATCTATTGAGCTTCGGAAGAACGACGAATCATTAATGGAGTTTGGATGTGGGGATTTCGGGTATTTACCAGACTTTTATTTTTTGAGTATTATTTGAATTTGATTTTTGAACGACGATTGGTTGTGTAGATGTGCACATTACAGAAGGCGATGTAAAATCAGAGCCCCATGTTGCAGTGAAAATTTTATATTGCAGGCATTGCCATAATGAAGCCAATGTCGAGATGGTTTTTCTTCTAGATCTTTCTTTGGATGGTTATTTTTCGAAGTAGGGTTTTCTTGTGTAATGAAAATGGGATTTCATTGAATTTCAATCAAGGGCATAATTTTGTAAATTTGAAATCTTAAGATCCTTGAATGTAAAATAAAAAGATTAAAATTATAATTTGTTTTTTTAACATAAACCGTTCGATCGAAATGACATACATGGTACAATCTTGACCATTGCACCATTAGGGTATTTTGGTCATCAAAATTATGATTTGTCCTTAATTAATTATTTCTAGAAACTACAGGGGAGTCATATGCAAAAGGAAAGTTTTTTTTGATTAAAAGTGACCTGGACCAAACCTTAAGGGGTCCACATGAAAATTACCCAAAAGAAAAAGAAGGATTATATTTATATGCCATTGGACTCCATACCAATTACCAAGTGAAGTCACCGAATCTAAGGGTTTCAAAGAGACCCCACGAGTTACCAAACAAAAAATACAAAGAGACCCCACGCGCATCTGCAAGGAATCATGCAAGGAATTGAATTTGAATCCATACGTATCCAAAGTACAAGGTGGAGGATTTCCGAAGTTCAATCTTGAAAAGCGTGGGAGGAATTTAGGCTATAAATGTAACGGGAGTGGGCGTAGAACCACCGCTCAAACCTTAAAACGCCCTGAGTATTGAAAACATAACCAGAATTTTGATTATTAGTCGGAGGAATTGAAATCCCTTTTCCACAGAATTTCTCCTAGGAAGGGGAGTTATTCCTCTTCATCTCTTTTTGGAACGAGAAGAAAACCAGAGTGTATCGTCTGGTGAGGCAAATTACAGGTAAGTTGCAGATGCTTGAGTTCGTCATCGTGGCTGCCGGAGAAGATAAGAGAAAAATAAATAGGATCTGATAAAGATGGTTCACCGCTGTTGCTAGTTGATGGTTAAAAAAAATTAACGATTAGGATTTCGTTGTTCGAATCTACGGCTTACATTAAGAGTGTCGTGTGCGTAAGGAGTATAAAGGATTTGACCCATACATATAAAGCGACTGAGTTCATAACTGCCGCCCTTCTCCGTACTCTTCTTAACGGCAAAGCTTACCACTGGGGATCCTTCTCTTTCATTGAAAGGTGAGATTTTTCTGGAATGGGTTCTGATTTCATGTCTGTATCTTCATTGGGTTTTTTGCTACACTTCCTGGGTAAGAGAAATCTCGAGAACTTGTTCATTGGTTTTCAGTTTGAAATAAGGTGGGAATTGTTGTGGAATGATGTGTCTTTAATTTCGTAGAGTTTGAAGGAGTTGGTAAATGCTTATTTACAGATTGTTAGACTGCCCCAGAGTTGATAATTGACACGGATTGTCTGGATACCCGGTTGGAGATTTCTCTGGTTCAGCCACTGATCACCAATCTTTTTGTGTTAACGTAGGATAAAAACAAGCTTTCATCTTTATCTCTCCTCCATATCTCATGCGTTAATCAAAGCTGTTCTTTTGATGTTTTATGCTTTGGAAGGGCCACATGAAGTATTAAATCTTAAGGAGCTTCGTGTGTACCAAAGCTTGTATTTTGTGGGCTTAGGCCTTTATAAAGATTGATGGCATAAGGTTATTAGTGTTCCGTTCCTTTGCCACTGGGCGTTTGTTCTGTAATTCACTTACAGCAGTAGTCTTTTGTTTCTTATTCATACTGTTAAATGTTATTTGATATCTTGAACTATTCTGCTTACCCTGTTAAATTTTTTTCATCGAACGATGATATCTGCTATATTATTCACCTAAGAAATAACTTCCCCCCCCCCCCCCCCCATAGTAGTACTCGAGTTTTGCTAACATGATCTATATGGCATTGCTAGAAGAAATTTTAAGGCATCTCTAACTGGATAATTTTGCTATTTCCAGAAAGTATGGAGTCGGTGGCAGCTTGTCATATCAATTATCATTTATCTCTGAAGGCAAAGATGAATTTCAGTTTAGCCTCACCATCGTATATGATCCCATCTCCGTGTTCCATGGGTCTACAGAGCACGGATCAGAGATTACCAACATCCGGAACTGTAGGACGGGTTGGTTGTTTTTCTAGGCAAGATCAGCTACTAGTGTTGAACTGTGATGACAGAAAGGTTGGTGTCTCTTCGCATCTGGTGATTGGGCAGTCACAAGAATCAAATGTGGTAAAGAAACATTTAAATGACGAGGCAAATCTGAAGTTCAAAGTTGTGAGGACATTATTGATTGACAACTATGATAGTTATACTTACAATGTCTACCACGAATTATCTGTCATAAATGGAGGTAAGTCACTCCTTCACTTGTAGACATGTACTTTTTGGTGACTTTTTTATGTCCATGTTTTTTTTGTTCTTTCTTCAATTATGTTTGGAATTTGAAGATTATTTGTTTAGTTATATTAGCATTGATGGTGGTTCTTAGGGGTATTTTTATTCATAGCTTGTTATTTCATTTTTATTATGTTTATTCTAGGTTTGAACCCATGATACAAATCCCAATACCTACGTCACCAGAAGTCCAAGAAGAAGCTGCCTAATTAGTACCACTAACCTTTACCTGAAACGAAGAATAAACAGTAGTACCAAAAGTAGTATATAGTAGGCTCCATACTTTTAGTTGTTGGTATTCTACTCTATTGGTTGGACCAGGTTTTATTTGGTTCATTTGGTTCAGTTAGTGGGTTGGATTAAGTAATCATGTGAATATTTAGTAAATCACATGACTAGGTTGTTTTATTTAAATTAGTGATTTTTGCCTGCACTCCCTCTAGATTTGGATGTAGTTACATGCACCATCTTGGAATCAAAAGGCTTTAAACTAAGTAACAATGAAGACAAAATGTCTAATGTGTAACTTTTGTTGTGATCCGAAGGATAATGAGGTGGGGAGACTTTTTGAAGGAGATTCCACAAAGTTTTTATTTTAGGTACCTTGGCTCAATCTCAACTATAAAAGGTGATATAATGATGATCTTTCCGAATAATTAAAATAAGGTGGATGCAAGTGAAGAGGTGCGTCGGGGGTCTTGTTTGATCGACGTATTCCTGTAAAGCTGAAAGGGAAATCCTATAGGATTGTCATACAATCAGGTGTGATGTATAGTGCAGATTATTGGGCTGTTAAGAAGCAACATGTAGATAAACTCAGTGTAGCAGAAATTAAGATGCTAAGATTGATGAGTGGCAAACTAAGAAGGATAATGAAAGCAATGATCATATTAGAGCTAGACCGGGACTAGATCAATAAATGACAAGCTATGAGATGAGAAAATCGAGCACATTCTACCAAGGCCTTTAATGCCCTTGTATAGAATAGTGATTCAATCCAAATCGAAGGAATTAGAAGAACTATGGGTAAACCTAAGATAACCTTCAGAGAAATGGTAAAAAACACTATGCAGAGCTTAGGCCTTGTATTTAACATGCCTCAAATAGAACTTATTGGAAGGCAAGGATCCATGTAGCCAAACCCATTTAGTTGGGAAAAGGCTTGTTGTTGTTGTTTGTTGCTGTTGTGGTTGTACTAGTTATTGTTTATTTTAGATGAAGTCCTTCAGGGATGTTGTTGGAAGTTTCGGTTGCTCTGTGCAATATCGGCCTGTGAAACCATTACTACATGTTAATCCAGATCTCTATGTATTCTCTCTTTTAGTTTTACTCTTATACTTATGACCTTAATAATTGAATTCTATTTTTTTTTTTGTTATAATTGAGTGGTGGTTGCAATATGAGACTAACTCACCCAACTTGTTAGTGATTGCATGTAATGTGCTCTTCACATGTTCTGCCACTGGATGTGAGCGGAATTAAAGCACTTTCAACATCATTCACTCAAAGAAGCAAAACCAATTAGGTTCGAAGTGTCTTAAAGACCTTGTCTATGTGTACTATAATATGACTAAGAAATGAGCACATTAGACAGGGATGGAACATGATAATGCCCTAATTGAGTTGGCTGACATATTTAAGGTGGAAGATGATGATGAGAACCCCTTATTTGAGTTGGTTAGCGCTAGAGGAGAGCCATTGGTGGATGAGGAGGCAGTTGGCATTACAAATGGGATGGGTGTTGATGTGGATGACTTCTTGGCCATAGAGGGGAATGTGCATGCACAGCCCGCCTGCCCACCCATTTGTGCCACACCTCGGTGCATTGATGAACGTTGAAGATGACCTATGGTCTTTCAACACTGGTGATGATGCCACCTAGCCACCTATTGAGGCCCAGGGTGATGATGATGGTGGTGTTGGTGATGGTTTTGGGGATGTTGATGATGATGATGGTCATAGTGGTGGTTGACCACCAGCTGAGCCCAACCATAGAGGAGTTTTTAGTCTGAGGAGGTACCACCATTGAGGTTCACAAGGAAGTCTCAGTTCAACCGTGACGTAGGATTCACACCATGGTGCATGTACATTCAACCATCACAAATACGACGGTGGACATCAGGATGATAGTTCTCAGATGGATATGGTTAGCTTGACAGGCTTAGTGGGATCCATGATCTTGGATGAGCCTAGAGGTAGAGTATCTAGATATTGGAGACCATCATCCTTCGTTGATTCCCAATCCCAGGATAGTGGCATGAAGAGTATAGGATCTGCACCATATGGGGGTTATGGATATGGATATGGTAGAGCATATGGTGGAGTTGGAGGGTCTTTTGGTAATTCTAGTAGTATGTTTGCATATGGGTATGGGGATGGATCAGGTACATCATTTGTGAACTCCATCATTAGATATCAATTAGGACCATGGCACCCAGTTATGCTAGTTCAACCGGTCATCATCGAGTTATAGTCCATAGCCTTACGATACATTCCCAAGGCTAGGATTTCTATTTTATGTTGATGATGCCACTATACAGGGGCAGTGATGGACTACAAGGACAAGTTTAAGCGTACCATGAGCTGGCCTGCATTTGTACAATAATCAAGTACTCCGTGACTTAAGGGATCGATCCACCTACGCACTAAACTTTGACTGAAGCCTAGGAGTTTATTTTTGGTTTTTGGCTTTTGTATTTTGTACTCCTTTTTTTTTTTCTTTTTTTCTTTTTTTTTTTTGGGCCAAACATTATGTTTGCAATACAATTTGTTCAATTTTTTGAAAGTCCATTCTTTTTAGAACCTCTCATGTATATTAACACTTGAATGATAACTTTTCATTGGTTCTCTTAGCAAAATACCCGTACTCATTGTGTTCTTTATACTTTAAATAGGTACTATGCAAGAAATTAGACCCAAAAAAACCCTTGTAAATGTCACGGAACTTTTGTCGAAACTACTTGGGAAAAATTGCCATGTTTCGGCCAAAATTTTGCAGGTTTCAACCACAACCGTTTTGAAACTAGCCTCAAAACCGAGATTTTTCCTTGATTCCAAGTCAAATCCTATTAGTAATGGTACATCTTTTGTAATGCTGATTTGCGCTCTATATATGCCTCACTCGATGAATGAATAGAACAGGTTGTTATATTGCTTGTACAATCTCTTGTATGATTCATCCTTTTGTCGTGAAGCTACTGGTGTTTGAAGTCTTGTACTCACTGGTGATTCAGAGTCCATGAGGAATCCCCTTGGATGCTAATTAAAACCTTCGTTCTTAATTCTTATTGCTTAGTTTGGAATCAGTCCTCACATTTATCTGTCTTTGTAAGTCGGATGCATTGGTTAGGAGATCATGATCCCCATTCCCTTTCTTTCCCTATTAATTTTATTTTCATTAAACTCCATACTGCAATTGGGTAACCCTAATCCTAACATGACCCAACTCCAGCTCCAGAAGATTCCGCCATCAGAAACCTTCCATTTTTGGAGGATAAACTTGTCATTGGCAACCATAACCTTTGGTTTGAAGCTGCAGATTACCCACTTCCACCATCAGTATAGGCTGAAATTGAGGAAATCTTCCTTTTCTTCAACTTTACACTTGATCCTTCTTTCAGCCTAAAACCCTAAGCCATTCCTAGATATGATCCCTATAATTCTAAATTCAAACAACTATTTCCCACCATCAGTTTTAACCCTAATCTGGGCTATTACATGTCCTCAGCAGATTAGACACTTGAACCAAATTCAATTTCGTTCGCAGCTTCAAAACCAAACAACCAGCAAAGGCTACATCAACCCAACTTTATAATAATTTTTGTTACTAATATAAATATTAACTTTCCCCACGATTTTGTGTGTTTTGCTCCTGGGTAGGCTGATATTTTGTTGGATTTCTCAACCATAACAAAATGGTTTGTTATTGACTGGGACTGTGATGTCCTATGATGCCCAGTCCTCAAGTCTTATTTCTAAAGCCTGACATTATGCCTCTTTCAATTAGGGAAGGATGTTTATATAAGTTCCAGATATTTGTGTTGACCTTTTTCTTTATGGACTTGGATAATCTACACTTTATCAGCTAACTATCTAGTTCCCTCTTGACTCATTACACCCAAGCTTTGATACATATAGAAGAAGCCATAGAACTAGTTCCCCAATTCATCATTTCATTAGCTATATCATTCATTTTTTGTTCATGATATGAGGATTTTATTTTTTTGTAATTATTTGATGTGGTGTTTTCGTGAACAATTGATTAGTCTCAATATTTCACTTTGGTTGTTTGCTCAGTTTTCAGGTGAGGATGTGGCTTTATTTTCTTGCAATTTAATCTTTTTCTTTTGCTTTTGCTTCAGTACCTCCAGTGGTGGTACGTAATGATGAGTGGACCTGGGAATATATTCAGCATCAATTGTATGAAGTGAAGGCCTTTGATAATATTGTCATATCACCTGGCCCTGGATCCCCAGCATGTCCTGCAGATATAGGTAAGAAAATAAGATTCGATAGACAGTTCTGGTATTCTTAAAGTTAGTTTGGTAATGACCTGTATTTAGTGGTTAGATTGGTAAGTCTGGTCAATTTGTGAAGCAAATTTGTGCGGCACCCATTGGGATCTCTGCTTCTCTTTCAATGATGGCTAATCAAAGTGAGGAAAGACATGGAGTTCTTACCTCAGCATGTCTCGTTGGAGATCATTTGAGTTTGATATCTCTTTCTTTGTAATTGTTAAGGTCGAGTTGACTCAGCATATGAATGATGTCTCTGGTG